>NC_084464.1:10043425-10343425 GCF_027409185.1 Cynocephalus volans | reverse complement strand
TGATTTAAGGACCACCACACAATAAAAATGTTAGGATTCAGGGGTCTGGGCATACCAGGACATCCCTCCAAAGTTAAGGACACACTATTGCTTCTGATATCTCCCACCACAAAGAAGGTAGCATGGTGTCTAAGAGGTTCTGGAGATAGTACACTCCATACCTGGCCCACATACCAAGTGCAGTGTCTCCTAGGTCTGCTGTAACAGATGACACAAACTGGGTGGCTTAAAACAACAGACCTGTGTTCTCTCAGAGTTGTGGAGGCCAGAAGTCTAAAATCGATGTATCAACAGGGCCATGCTCCTGCTGAAGATAAATCATGAAGAGTTAAGGACCACCACACAAAAATTTTATTCTCTCTAGAGAGAGATCCTTTCTTCCAGCATCTGGTAGCCCCTGGTATTTCTTGGTTTGTGGAAGCATCTTTCCAGTCTCTGCCTCCATCTTCACATGACTTTTTCCCTGTGCATTTCTGTATGTTTCAAATCTCCCTCTTTTTTTCTTATAAGAACATTGGTCATTGAATTTAGAGCCCATCCTAAATCCAGAATGATCTCATCTCAGGATCCATAATTCAACTACATCTGCAAAGAACTTATTTCTAAATAAGGTCATATTCACAGGTACTGGGGTTTAGGACTTGGACACATCTTTTTTGAAGGACACAATACAGAGGAGAGGGTCTGGGGAGGTTGGATGCTGGACCTTGACCCTGTCCTCTACCAGGTTCTTGACTCCACCATAGGAAAGGATTCAAGAGCAGAGTTGGAGTAGAAAGCGAAAACACGTTTAATGCAAAGAGAAAGAAGTACACACTTCACAGACAAAGTGCAGGCTGGCTTGAGAGTGAGCTGCAGCCCCACCTTCTTCCTGGATTCCAGCTTTATAGTTGACTGTTCTATACATATTCATGCTATCCAATGAATATTTAACTAAACGGGTATTCCCAGTTATGTGACTGGTTTGTAACCAGGCCTTGCATGTGCTCTGTTGGTCTCTTTGGAGCATGCTCATTGGTCAAATTCTAACATATACACTGAAAAATACTTAGAACATATTCAGTGCTCTCTAGCGCCTCCAGTGGAAGGTGGTTCAAGGATTAGACTCCTTTCAGCTGAGCATGCTCAGCCACTGAAATTACATGTCTGCCTCCCGTGGTCACCTCCTGCGTTGTTGCCCACAACAGGTGCAACAAACAACAGTAACTCAGGACCTAGGGGAGGGCTTTGAGTCCCAGGGGAGGAATTTGAGTCCTAGGGGAGGGGTGTGAGGCCCAGTGGAGTGGCCTGAAACCTGAACCCAGGGAAACTGAGCACCTCCTATCTCAAATCAGCTACATCAGGCAACACAAAGGCTTCAGCTTTGAGTGGGGTGCAGAGCAGGCTGTGGTACAAGGAAGTGCTCCTGCCACTTGCTGTACAACTTAGCAAACTCTGTGGTATAGGAGGTATCTGTGTGTGGGGAAACGATGCTGTGTGGAATGCATGACAAGTCCCAATAGGAGAATTAGAACATAGTCTCCAAGGGTCTTGAGTCAAGGCCATGCCGTCCGAAGAGTATTATACATTCCATGGAAAACAGCTCCTGGTGAGCTATTAGACCCTGGTAGAGCTGGAGTGCCAAAACTGTCACCAAGTGACCCTGAAGCCAGAGCTGCATATCATGAGCTGAGTTCTATCAGATCCATCACATCATGAGGTTGGAGGGCCCAACCAAGCCATCCACCATAACATGCAAGTGACACTTTAGGAACCAGGAGTGAGCAAGGCTGGAGGGCACAGGTGCGCCGCAGAAGCAGGGCCTGGCGTTCAGCCACCTGCCACACTTAGCAGTGTCTCTCCCTCAACCCCTCCTGGAGCGCCTGGCCAGCTGGTGAGTGAGGGACAATGCTGAGATTTGTGGAGAGGTCTGGCTCAGCGTGCGAGTGTGAGCCAAGCTCGGATGACAGCCCCACCCAGCCCTGCCAGTGAGAAGCAGTGCCACAAAGGCCAGCAGAGGTAGCCACTGAATGTGAGGGGAATCTAGAATGGAACACATCCATTGTCATCTCCAGTCCCCTTGCAGCAGCCAGGGCTGAAGTTTGTCCTACTTCCTTACTCTTTAAGTTCCCCCAGGAAATGAGACCACCCAGCTCTTGGGAGAGGTGCTGGTCTGTGACACCCAGCCCGGCCATGCAAGGCTGCCCTGCAGGGGCTGCTTGAGCTGTGCCCGAGGCCCCATGAGTCTGCAGGGCACATCTGCCTCCTGCTGGAAGCCTCCTGCATGGAGCTCAGCCCTCATCCTCTCTCGGACCCACACCTGGCCAGGGTTCTCAACCTTGCGCTGCTGACATTTGGAGCTGGTCGTTCTTTGTTGTGGAGGCTGTTCTGTGCACTGGAGGATGTTTAGCAGCACCCCTGGCCTCCACCCTCCAGATGCCCTCCCCTCAGTCATGACAAACTAAAATGCGCACAGATGTTACCACATGTCTCCCAGGGGAAAAATCACCCCAGCTGAGAACCAGTGAAGAGAGCCACCTTGCCGTGGACTGTGCTTCTGTCCCAGAGGGCTTTCCTTGTGATGCCTGTCCAGCCCACCCTCTCCCTCTGCCCAAGCTTGTTCCCTGATGGTCCCAACCACAGGTGCTATCCCAGGAGGGCTCCCCAAGGATTTCCATGTGAATCTCCATCTCAGAGTCAGCTTCCTGAGAACCTGGCCTGAAGCAGTGGTCATCTTCCCCCTTTCCAGAATCTGCCAAGGTGCTGGGCTGGGACACATCAAAGAACAAGACAGACTGAGGTCCAGGGCCAGCTACATAACTTGTAGGGTCTCTTGTTCAGAAATTATTAAGAATTTCAAAAGCATGATAGCAGAGCATTAACCAGCACGGTCACTCCTGAGAGGGGGCCTGTGCAGTTGCACAGGTCGTTCACTCGTGAAGCCCACCCTGGATTGGTCATGTGTTCATGAGACTAACTCGTAGCTGGGCAGGCAAGAGTTAAACCACTAACTACGTAATGAGTTGTTGTACTGCAGTTGTGAGAAGTGTTCCACTGGAGAATCACAGGCTCCTGTGCAGGCTAACAAGGGAGACAGGCCCTTCTGGGCTGAGGGTTTGTGGAAGAGGAGGGATCGGGACGTGTGAGGCCACAGCCCCCACGCTGACTGCTCACGCAGGAACTGCTTGCCTGACCTGGCCAGCAGCAGGTTCTTATATGAGGCCACGCCCCAGTGAGAGAAGCGGGTGGGCCGTGGACACGTGGCTTCCTGCGGCGCCACACACACCTCCTTCACATGGAAACAGCTCCAGAAACAAAATTCCTTAAGAGAAAAAAACGCTGTTCAAAGAAAGTGAATGGAAACTGGAGGTCTGTTACTGGTTTAAGAAAATAAAACAAAATCCAACATATTCCGAGACACACAGGGAATTAGAGGGGATCAAAAAGTCCACAGAAGGGCCAGTTACACGTCAGCCTCGGAAACGGGTTTAGTTCTGTACTAACGACGAGGAGACCTCAGTTCTCTCCCCAGCAGTCTCCACTCCTGAGAAGGCCGCTTGAGCTTTCTCTTCTTTGAATCAGGAAGAAGAAGCTGGCCCGTCACTTTGGGTTTCAGGAGCACTGTTAGGACGACTCTTTAGGACACTTTGAGCTCGCTCTTTCAGAGACACAGACACTGTAGTCAGGGAGAAGGCGACCTCAGGTGAGTGCCCACGTCCCGGCCACACAGCCCCAGCGAATTGTGGCTTTACCCAAGTCCCAGTTGTGACAGGGGACCCTGACCTTCCTAAGTGCCCAGGTGCCCCATTTTGGCAGAGCCTATTTTTGAGCAGGCGGCAGGGACAGCAGATAGCTTTTGGTGCCCTCCCTTGTGACTATACTGTGAAGGCCCCACCCGTGGGTAGGATTGATCCTGATGTTTTCTTTTCAATGCAAATATTTAAAACCGTTCTTTCGTCCTGGTTGACTATTTCTACTTCTCTTACAGGCAGCAAAGGACAACTCCTTTTTCACAGGCACGGCTTCGGTGGCTGCGTGGGAGGAGGACCCTGGCTGGCCGCTCCCCAAGGCTGCTCCTGCTGCTACTGCCTGCGCCAGCGCCACCGCAGTCCACCCTCATGACACTCAGCATCACACTCGTCCCTCCTGTGTGCAGTGCCGGTTACTACACGGTCACCACAGGTTAGGGAGAAGTGACAAAAAAGATTCTTCTGTCATCCAGTGATACGAGGCAACTTTGTTAGAATTGCAGGGTTGGAAGGATCGCGGTTCAGTGAGACTCAGAGAGGATGGAATAAACTTCAGAGACGATGAAGTCAATGAAACTCTAAACAACATCGTGTGCACGTGCATATGTGTGGTTTTTCCCCCTGAGGAGAGAGTCATTAGCTTTTATCAAATTTTCCAGAAAAGCCCAGATCAAGCACTGCTCTACAGCCTCTCTACTGAGTGGTCTCACAGACAGGAAATAATTGTCTCCTGAAGGTTCTCCCTATATTAGTCAAGGTTCTCTAGAGAAACAGAACCAACAGTCTCAGTCTCTCTCTCTCTCTCTCTCTCTCTCTCTCTGTCTCCCCCCCGCCTCGAAAGAGATTTATTTTAAGGGACTGGCTCATATGATGGTGGAGTCCTGCAAGTCTGAAATCTGCAGGGCAAGCTGGCAGGCTGGACCTTCATCAGGAAAGTCGATGTTGCAGTCTTGAGACTGAATTTCTTCTTCTGGAAGCCTCAGCCTTTTCTCTTAGGGCCTGCGGCTGACTGGATGAGACCCATCGCTATCACAGAGGGTGATCTGCTTTATTCAGAGTCTACTGACGTAGATGTCAGTCACGTCTAAAAAATACCTTCCCACAACATCTGGACTGGTGCTGACCACACAACTGGGCACCACACACTTCTGCATCTTGGGAAAATGCTGGATGTTCTTTATTGCAGTGAATAATTCCTGTTATGATATAAGCAGTTATTACTGTGAAAATCCTCCTTAGATAAGTTTGCGGTTCGTACACTTACCCAAGATCACGGTTTTCTTTCTCATATGGTCACATCCTGGCAAAGCCAACAGTCACTTCTGGTGAGTGATTTGATGAGCACAAAAAAGCTTCCCACCCTTCCCACCCCTGGAATGTTTCTCCTCTTCTCTTCCAGAAACCCTAACCTCCTATACCACTGTCTTTAGGGGGCAAATCATGGGCCACAGAAGTCAGAGCTGGAGGGAATTGCTCTGGGCACGATGGTAGAGCAGTGGCACTGGCTTTCAGAGCGGATGGTGGTCATTGGGGCTGTTTTCCTCACTTCCAGCATGTGGTGAGTTTGTACTCCACCATCTCCGAGTTGACTGTGGCCATCAGCCTTGTTTGGGCCAATGGATGTGAGTGAACATGGTGTGTTTTGCTTCTGGGCTGAAGCTGTAAGTGCCAGGTCATGCTTCTTTACCTCCTATCACGGTCCATGGTGACTGGGGAAGCCTCTGTCTGCCCAGAACCCTGAGGGTCTTTGACTAGCACAGCCTTTACCCCTGTAAGAGGCGGAGCATGAGTGAGAAACTGTGCTTGTTACCATGGCATGCCTGGGCCATGCCAGCTACAACAAACTGTGTGTGACTTTCACATCATAAACCACCCCATCTTCATTGTAAGCAGTCGAGGCACATGTCCAAGCTACTAGAACCCTCTGCTTCCTCAGGTTTCTCAAGGCCCCGAGGCCCACAGATTGATGCTGTGAAATCCTCACCTCCAGTGTGAGTCAGGAGGTAGGGCCTTTGGAAGGTGATTAGGTTATGAGAGTGGGTCCCCATGATGAGATTAGAGCTCTTATAAAAGGGGCCCCAGAGAGCTCTCTAGATCTCCTTCTGCCATGTGAAGATACAAAAAGAAGATGGTCATCTGCAAACCAGAAAGAGAGCTCTCACCAGACACCAATTCTGCCTGCACCCTGATCTTGGACTTCCCAGCCTCCAGCACTGTGAAAAATAAATTTCTATTATTTATAAGCCACACAGTCTATGGTACTTTGTTATAGCAGCCCAAACTGACTGAGACATCTATGAACACTGAGGAGGTAAGCTTTCACATTTTGAACATCATATTATGAAAAAGAATTATATTATGCATAACTGTGCTAATAAAATGGAAAATTGGAATGCAGTTGAATTAAGAAGAAAGAGATGTAGAAGATTAGAACAGACCAATACTGTGGAAGAAACTGGGAAAAGTTGTCCCCAGAGTCCTACAAAATCAATTGTTTTATGGACAAGTCCTTTAAACTTTTAAGGAATAATAATAAGTAATTTTAAAACAAATAGAAATAAGAAAAGGAAAAAAATCCATAAGCAAACATCAATTTTGAATATCAATAAATATAATCTCACAATTAAATTGGATTTATTCTAAAAATTAAGGCGGATTAATAGTAGTTACCTGTTTGTATCTTTCAATCAAAGTAGATGAACACGGGAGCTCCCACTAATGATCTCGGTAGACAGACAAAAGGCACTTGGAAATCTCAACATTTATTTCCAGCGAAAACTCTCAGATAACCATGGGTACTTCCTTAATATGATAAAGAATATCTGTTTCAACATCATATTAACTGTGTAAATAAGGGGTATTCTATTAAAGTCAGGAAAAAGAGGCTTGTGATTACCACACCTGCCTACTGTTGTTGAGAAACAGGAGGGTGTTAAGAGAGGAATAAATACTGGGGAGGTGACAGCACTTCGTTTATCCTTAAGGTAACGAAATTCAGAGTTATGCACAGATACTAAGAAATTAGTTGAATATTGCTTACAATATTCAGACAATTAGCAATTGTAGTGAGGCATCCAGCTACAACAGAAAGCTAAAAAAACAAATACACTGGAAATAATTAAACGGCATTGCAAAGATGTTCACAATAGCTTTAAAACGTAAGAAATGTCTATGAATTAAATTTAAGAGGAAGTGTAGAAGAGTTACATATTTAGGAAAAAAAAACCTTAAAAACTTTTTTGAGTGGCTAGAGGTGATTAAATCGAAAGACGGATCCTGCTGCTGGCGGGAAGTCGGACGACTGGCTAAATGATACTTAAGTGCATGAGAAATGTCAATGCATCTCAGTTGCAGCCCAACCCATGTTTTCAACTTTGCTAAGTGATTACAAATTTCAGCTGGAGGAGTAACTGGGGGAGAATAACTAAGAAAAACTGAAAATAGTATCTGAAAATGGTGATGAGTTTACTTTTATTGTCACATATTGATACTAGGATGCTACATAGTTAGGCTGCAAAAAGAGGCTGACCAGATTTAGGAACAGCATACGAAATTCAGAAACAGGCACGAGTGTATGTAATTATTTAATATATGATAAATGGGGCATTTTATGTGAGCAAGGAAAGAAAAGATTATTAAATGTACCGGGAAAACTACTTACCTATCTGGAAAAAATTAAGTAAGCTTTTTACTTTAATCCAAGTATTAAAATAAACTCCAGATGGATTAAAGAGATAAAATGTTAAATATGAAACCTTACAAGTAGTAGAAGAAATTTAAGTAAATATTTATGTAATTTTGGTGTTTGAGAGGCCCTTTCTAAAAATAACACAAAGGCAGGGACTGTAAATGAAATTTTCAACAGCTCTGACTATAAACGATTAATTCCGTGAATCTCCTGAGCAAAGCAAAATGTCACTTCACAAAAAAGAAAAATATTTGCCATCTATATTACAGACATAGGACCAGTGTCCTTTATATATAAAAAGCTTCTGCAAGTCAGTATGTAAAAGACAGAGTCTTTGGCCAACTATTCTTCTTCCTGAAATTCATCCTAAGGAAATAAGCCTGGAGGCGGGTGTCATGGAGCCTGCTGGTTGAGGAGCCCATCCTTCGTAGAAGACAGTGAAGGAGCCGCACACAAGATGGGGGCCCTGAGAGTGGCCCGTGGGGAGGGAGGCTTATGGGGCAACACCCTGCATCACCAGTGGCTGAAGGAAGGGGTCTCCAGGGAGCTAAAAGAAGGCCTCAGATAACGAAGGTGTGACAGCAGGAGGGGCGTCGGCAGAGTCTATGAACAAAGACCCTGCTTTGGGGGCCCAATAAAAAATTGCAATGCTCAGCAAGAGTGGCGTGAAAGACCAGCAGTAACCCTCTAGATGACCCTATGACTGTGGGTAGTTGGTGTTAGCATCACCCTTTTCTAAAGCTCAGGAAAATAAAGCCTGGAAAGATTTCATTCTTGAAAGGGAGGAAAGAATTCAAACCACATTCACACTCTTCAGTTCTTTGCTCTCTTAATCTGAATTCTTTCTTGGGTGCCTTAACAAATGTCTCTGCTTCTTTTCCTCATAAGAGAAAGACCGTGGTAACAGAAGGTGTTTCTGTGGGTGTTTTTGTGGTAAGTGCTGGTGCCATACCCTGTAAGCCAAGCTTGGCGTAAGGGTGGATTTTTGGAGGGAAGCAGTCTCAGGTCCACCGCCCTTCATGGACTGTTTCCACAGATGTACCCAAGGGGGCTGGAGAATTTGAAAGGGAAGCTCCACGTGCTCAAGGTCAGATTTCACGTCAGTTTTGCAGCTAAATTACAGGTCCTGCCACTTAGCTGTGAACAGAGGTCAGTAATTGGTGGTTTAGACGTCCAAGAAGCTGCTCACATTCCTTAGAAATCCGTTTCCTTGTGTCTGTTTGATTTTACTGGGTGGTGGAAAGTCAGGAGTTGAGAACCTTGAGGGCCTCTGCTCAGACTTTGTGAACAAACTTTTGTCAGGAATGAGTTACCTGATCTGAGCCAGTGTACTGGGATATTGAAAGGTTAAAAAAAAATCTTCTTGTATAGACTAGTAAAGATCTGTTGCTTTGCCTCCCACAGATTTGTCACCCCTTTTGATGCCCCCTGGGTGATGGGGCCACTAAAGATTACTCAAAGCCCATCTCTTCTGAGCAGTGAGAAGCCCCAAAAAGGGGTTAATCTGGAATCCTCAAGAGCAAGGCATTCCTTCCATTTGGGAAATTAACCCTGAATTTGGGTTCTTTTCCTGTATTTATTCTCCAGACCAGGAAGTTACAGGAAGAAAACATAGGTGGGGTTTTTGCTAAGCATAATTTAACAAGTTTAACAATAGAAGCTGGTAACATTCAGTAAGACAGGCAAGGAGACATTCTATAATGCAATTTGCAACAAAAGCTTGATTTTAGCAAACATTCTCTTCTTACAGCAATTTCCCAATATCTTTACATATCAATCAGTAACTTGTCTGTCTTTGAGCCAGCAACCTTACTGTGTTACACTTCTTTATCTTACAACAGATACAACAGACTGGGGAAAATTTCCTGTCCTTTGCAAGGTCAATATTTGAAGCTGCGAGGCTTTGGAAAACCAGACCCTGTGAAGTACATTTGCTTTATGCATACTCCACAAAGATCAGAAATGTGGAGGTTACACTTTGCTTTTCTAGGTCTTCGTTTCCTCTCTGACTGTCACCTGACCTGTTGAGGTGCACAGCTTATTGTTAAATTATTGTAAGCATGATGTTCTGTCTCCCTCCTTCTCATCCAGGAGTCAGCAAACTTTTTCTGTACAGGGTGAGTAAATATTTTAAGCTCTGTGGAGCCAGATGGTCTCTCACACTCTTCAACTCTGCCATTTGGAGGTGGCCATAGACAATCCACAAGCAGGTGGGTGTGGCTGTGTTCCAGTAAAAGGTTATTCACGAGAACAGGTTGTGGGCTGCATTTGGCCCACAGGCCAGAGTTTGTGGATCCCTGTACTGGTGAAAACCTTTGAACTTCATGTCCTGCTTTCTACTTACTCCATCTCCTTTTCTTGCTTCTTCCAAATTTTGTTCAGCATCTATAATGTGACCACCCTCCAACAATGAATAATGGAAAAATAAGGTTTTGTCCATTTTAGTACCTGGAATAACTGAAGGCTATTCCTCTGGGTTCTTATTCCCAAGGTAGGTACCTGTGGTTGTTTCTGTAAGTGTCTTTTCTGCATTTCTCAGTCTGCTGTGAAACGGCCGGTGCTGCTGAGACAGGCCTCGCAACCCATGGTCCTAATTCTGTAAGCCATGGCATCCTATATTGAATTTTCTCTTTGTGGCCATTTATTAAGAGCATTACATCCACTGCTTTTGCTTTTAGCTACTATTTGCATTAAGCACACTTGCACACAAAGGAAGAGACCACTCTAATGCCTGCAATACCCAGAGTGCCTCTAACCCTGGGTCCTTCTGTACACTGCTGTAGCACGTGCATGATGCTTAACCACTGTGGTACAGTAGCCTCCTCAACCCCTATCTGTGGTTTTGCTTTCCATGGTTTCCATTACCCATGTTCAGCCTCAGTTCAAAAACATTAAATGGAAAATTCCAGAAATAAAAAATGCGTAAGTTTTAAATCACATGCTGTTCTGATAGCATGATGAGATCTTGTGCCATTACCTGCCTGGGACGTGAATCACCCCTTTGCCTAGCGTCTCCACATTATATAGGCTACACTCCCCTCAGTCACTTAGTAGCCATCTTGGTTATCAGATAAAAAAATATATATGTGCGTATAAGGTTTGGTACTATCTGTAGTTTCAGGCACCCACTGGGGATCCTGGAATGGATCGCCCAAGGATGAGGGAGGACTACTATGTTGGGTTGAAAATATCTTGTTTTTTTGAGATCCTACTAAGTGCAGAATCCCCTGTGAGCCATTTGGTCCGTATCATGTCACATAATCATCCTAGCAACTCTGGTATCTCATTTTCCAGCAGGGACAGGCGACTCAGAGAGGTTGACTGCACTGCCCAGTGGTACAGTCAGGACTGAACTCTACATTCGTCTGACTCCCAAGCCCATGCCTTTAATCATTATATCATCATCATTATCAATTTAGCACTAATTCCTAGGCTCATCCAATAAAGATCTACAGAGCATTTCCTATTCCCCAGGCGCCAGGCCAGGTGCTGGGGACGTAGCAGCAAATGAGGGAGCAGAGTTCTGCCCCCTAGGAGCTCTCGGGTACTTACTGATAATCACCCGATAACCGTACGATTACAGCTGTGACGTGCTATAAAGGGAAGCCCAGGAGCCACGTGGGCATATGGCAGGGGACCTAAGTGCAACGGTTTACCTCCCACCAGTGTTACCAGTTTTTTCAAGGATAGGGACTGCCTTTTGATATCTGGTACTTTATGTAGCTGTCCCTATTGGGACAAGTAATTCTGACTTCTTTATCTCCTCTACCTGGAGGGTAGTCCTTCCCCCCCACCACTGGTGTACATGGTTGCATGGTGGCAGAGGCTGGTGCGGCATGTGTGCACCATGGTGATCTATGTAGCAAGTGGAAGTAATGAGACATGCACACAGCAACGTGGATAGACCTTGAAGCAAAAGTAAGAAAAAGATGCAATTTACACCACAATGCCATTTACGCAAGTCAAGGCACGTACACGTACAAAACAACCCAATATATTTCATCAAAAGAATACATGATTATTGAATTATTTAAAGGCTTATATACAATGCCTTACACTGGGCCTGGAGTAGGAGTGGAGGAATAGCTGTGAAATCAGGGATAAAAGGGGAAAAATACAGGAAGAGAAGAGCCTTGTACAGAATGTACTGAGAAATATGAGTGGTTGAGGTCTCCACAATAAACAGCAAGAACAAAAAAATCATTCGACAGAGCAAGTAGCCCTCCTGCTGTGCTGGACAGAGGGTGACGATCTTTAAACACTGGCCCTAAGCTTCAGGCAGAGACATTTCATGATGGGAAACAGGGGCAGGATAAATAGAAGCAGGAAAGAGGATTGTCTTCATGGATGGACGGATGGAAGGAAGGAAGGAAGGAAGGAAGGAAGGAAGGAAGGAAGGAAGGAAGGAAGGAAGGAAGGAGGAAAGAGAAAGAAAGATCTAGCAGCAGGTATCTCTTGCCTCATTTCTCAGACCTTAGTTGTGAAAGAGCAGGAGGAAAGCGGCTCTTGGTTTCAAAAGCTGAGCTCTGCGTCGATTTGCCTCTGCACTCTACCTGTGTCAGCCGGTCAAGGGTGTTGTTTGTTTGTTTGTTTGTTTGTTTGTTTTGTTTTCAACCTTAAACTTACCGTGGAAGGTGAAGTGAGGTTTTCCAGCTGGCAGGCGGCAGCTACAGGTCGCGGTGGGACGAGGCGGGTCTGCTGCTCATGAGCGGCTCTGGTGACCCATTTTCTGGCTCGGCTTCGGGATGAACACGCGCCAGTCACCGCATGGGTCCTCGGAGCTGCCACCGCCGGCCTCGGGAGGCTCCTGCTCGGCCTCCGCGTGCGGCTCACGCTCCTCCGCTGTCCCGGGGGCTGCGTTCACCTCGGCCCCAGCCGCGCTCTGCCTGGACGACTTTCCGCTTTCCTGCTGAAATGCTGGGTTCTGTGCGGCTGTTCATGATGAAGATTGTCTGACTTAGTTTAAACACACCGTCTGCAGGCATTTCACATTTTGTACATTTGTAAGAAGTAGCAGTGCTGCTAATAGAACTTTCACGACCTGATACAGTGGAAAGCTGTCAAATGCGTAACTTTAGTGAACAGTCATCTCTGGGCTTTTAAAATATTAACGAAATGAACAGTCAAAGTTCCATTATATCTCGCTACCTCAGCACATGACACACTTATGCATATAATGATGTTCTGATTCTCTGCAGTTCTCTGAGCAGATTCATATATTTGATAGCATTAATGCATTTTATTAGAAAACTGTATAAGTGACCTAATTAAATAAGTATTGTGATGCAAAAGATAAAAAAAAAACAAAAAAACCTTGACTTGCTTATAAATGATGAATAGAAATGAATCTCTGACTCTTATTTAGTTATTATTTCAATATTCTTATTATATATGCTATATTTTAATTATAGATGCCATGATAATTTTTATAATTTATTATATTAATTTTATTATAGATAGCATACCAATTTTTTGAAAATATTACTTGGGAAAACATTAATATTTTTTGATGAGGAAGGCATCCAAATCATCAATAGTAGTTAAATTTTTCTGAGGCTCAGTTCTCTCACCTAAAAAATGCATTCTATCCTAAAATTTAACCAAATGATCTGAATTCCCTCCACTCTAACAGCCGTGCCCTCATTTGTTTTTTTATTATACACAATAAATGCTCTTTAACTACTCTGGAAGAAAATAGGAAAAAATATAATATGATAACTTTAAATCTTAAAAACACTTTTATTAAATTTTCTTTATTAAAAATATCTCCAAATAAAGGGTTTGTTGTGCAGTATACGCATGTATTGAAACAAAACACTGTACCCCGTAAATATGTATAAGTAAATGTTAAAATAAAATTTAAAAAAAGAAAGTGAATACATTGAAAACATAAAGGATTAAAAAGTTTAAAACAGACTTTGGAACTTCTGAATGGACTTTGGATCCTCTATAGCAGACGTTGGAATATATGAATTGTTATTGTCAGTGCAAACAATTGTTGTATTAAAATATCACTAAATTAAAATACAGCTTAAAAAGCCAAATAGCAGATTGTGAAGGAAAAGAACTTCATTTATTTACTTATTTTTATTATTTTTTTTGAAATATGAAGACTTGAAACATGGAAATTTTTCTTCAATGGGAGAAAAATTATGTGGAAAAACATAATGCCCGGGATGGTACCCCATACTACTATATGGAATTTTCTTTTTTCTTTTTCTCTTCTCTCATGTGAGAAAAAAGAAAGATACAGCTTCCAGTACTAGAACTGAATCAAGATTCTTTAATTACCAGCCTGGCCAGAGCAGAGAGAAGTTCATTTTTGCATGATATGTCTACACAGATCTCATTCATTTTTCTACCACTAACACCAAACACAGACCCTGAAATAAAGTAGCCTCAAGAAATGTTGATGAAGTAGATGATGGAATGACTGAAAAGAAATCACTGCTTAGAGTAGCAAAAGGACTTCACTATTCCTGTCTGGGCCAATCAGTCATCAACTTAGAATCACATTTAGGCTACAGACAATTAGTCATGGTCACAGTGCTGTTTATGTATTCAGTGTTTGTTAACACCGAATAAGCAACAGAAGCTCCATGGTACTTGTCAAATATGCCCAAACCTGGAATCCAGCGCTGGAGAGTCAGATCAATGGGTCAGCGGGTTT
Source organism: Cynocephalus volans (assembly GCF_027409185.1). NCBI lineage: Eukaryota > Metazoa > Chordata > Mammalia > Dermoptera > Cynocephalidae > Cynocephalus > Cynocephalus volans. Next base: position 10,329,339 of record NC_084464.1, on the reverse strand, counting down.
AGTACACTCGATGGTAATGGTGATGCCCACAGAAATCTGCTGACATAGGGTGTTGTGTGCTTCACCCCCTCTCCACGAAGGAACCTGACAGTTGAGCCCAGTCACATAGAGCTTTCTTTATGAGAAAGTTTCCAGTTCCAAACTGTAGAAATGAGGTTTTCCTTTGCAAAGAACTGAAATTATGTTCTCTTATTACAGACAGTTCTTCTGAAGATTAAATGTCTTGATGAATATATCATCATTATCTATCACGGACTTGATCATCACTTTTATTATTATTAAAAATGATAAGATATATCACCTTCGGTGCATTAATTCATTAATTTAACATCTGGCATTTTGGGGTTGTGTGTTGTGCAATAGATTTGAAGGAGTTTACTGATTTTGCCAAAGCATTTAATTTTATTTGATTTGCTTATCACTTGAAAAACTTGTGGTCTATAATGTTTAATTAAGCATCGACTATTTACTGTTACAGGTGCTGGGGATACAATCAGCAGTAAACAAAACAAGTCCTGATCTATTTGAACGTGCATGTTAGAAGGAGAGGACAGGTAATAAACCAACAACCAGAAAAATAAACTGTAGTGTTAAATGTTGATAAATGCAATGAAAAAAAGGAGCAGGTAAAGGGAAATTAAAAGCTATGGTATCGTGGAGAGTTATGATAAAAGAAAGCCGTGAGGATACAAGAGGAAAAGTGTGTAGAAGGAAGAGAAAGTGCAAATGCCCTGAGGCAGGAGCATGCTTGATGTGTGAGATGTCACTGTAGCCTTGAACAAGCAAGAGAGTGGTCAGAGATGGCAACAAAAAGATTATCTAAGGCATTGTAGGTGATGAGAAGGATTATGCATACAATGGAAAGGTAGATGAGGATTTGGAGCAGAAAACTGATTAGTTCCTTCATAAAGCATAGCAAGTGAGAGGAGGCAAGTGCGGAAGTTGCTATCACGGGGTTTCTTAACATGAGTACTAAAGACATCTCGGACTGCATAATCCCTTGTTCTGAGGAGCTCTCCTGTGCATAACAGGATATTTAGCAGCATTCCTGGTGTCTCTACCCACTAAATACCAGCAGCAGTCCTCCCTCCTCATGTCTTGACAATAAAAAAACCCTTTGTTCGTTGCCAAATTGGTCACATAAGGGGTGGTAAATAGCTCTCCATTGAGAACCGCTGTGCTATTGACATAATCCAGGGGAGACCTGATGACAGTGTGGACTAGGATAGATAACAATGAAAGAGGTGACAAATGATTGAATGCTGGCAATATTTTGAATGTAGAGTCAACAGTATTACATGACAAATTGGATATGGGGTAGGAGAGAAAGTAAAAATTGTAAGGGTCACTCCAAGGATTTTGGATTGACTTGAACAACGGAAGGAAGGCATTGACACTGAGATGGAGAAGTCCGCAGGTGGAGAGGTCTGGGAATAACAGGAATCAGGATTTTCAGAAATATTGAGTGAGATGCCTAGCAGACATGCTGGTGAAAATGTTGAGCAAGCCATTGCATACTAATGAAACCTGCCATGATGGGTGGTTTATAAAGATGTAGGATCACCGAATTAGTCTTCAGTCACCAGAATATAGAATTACAACTATTAGAGCCAATGAGGACCTTAGAGAGTATCTCAGTTCAACCTTCTCACTTCATAACTGAGAAAACTAAGGTCCTCAAAGAATGCAATTATGTTAAAAAAAAAAACTGAAAAAAATATAACTGCCAAATAGAATGTTTATATCAGCATGACTTGTGTTCTCTCTGGATTGAAAAAACTGGTGTTTGATTATTAAACTTTGAGCTTATTAAATGTTTTTAAATTAGTAATATAACGTAGTAGATCTCTACCATTTTACCCATTAAAAAGCATTTATTTAATTAAATACCATTTCACATCTCTTCAGTCTTACTTTTCCAGTTACATATACCACAATATAGAAGTCACTTATATACATGACATGCAGGAAAACTTACAGGGAGGACTTGTAGACAATGAGATAATATGCTCTTCATAGTCATTTTCTTGCTCATTATTTCTGCTAGTTTCTTGGATCTAAAAAAAGAGTAATTTTTAGTAATATTCAGTAATCTTAATAAATCTTCATTTGATACCTGTGGAAATTAAAAATAATTTTTATTTAAATACTTAAATTCTATTATATTACAGATCTTGGTTATTTTATTTGTGCTGTCTATAAGGACATGATAACACAGAGTGTTAAAAATATAACTGGGAAACAGAACATTTGTAATAAGTAATAAATTGCTTTAAAAATGAAGCTTATTGCAACTAGTTTACTACTGAAAGAAAGCAATCATGAAATTTAGGTGCAATAAAGAACTTCTGAGTAGAATTTAGCATAACTATTTCTCTTAGAAACTATGAGATTTGCTTCCTTTTAACATTTTTATATCTTTTATCCATTCAAAAGATATTCTTAATTACATCAAATATTTTAATACAGTGAAAAACAATAAAATTATAAAGCGATTTATTCTCCATCTTTAAAAAGAGGAAAGAAACTGAGTAAGGGTATGTCTGTTCATTTGTCTTTCTGTTATCAGTTTCACCAAACTTGGAATGCAGAATTACTAAGAAAAGACAGAAACCTGTTATCTCCAGAATTGCTGGTCTTTGGTTATAATCTCTGGAGGAGACATGGAGTCTATATTGTGGAGAATACTGTGCTCACAGAGAAAGCTAAATAATACCAGTGACAGTTCTATTTTTGCAAAACCATTTAGGGAGAGGAATAGAGCTTGGCTGTTGTTAACATAGGTCACATTTTGTTACCATAAACTCCAAATGATTATTCAAATGGTTTATGATTTTGTTCTTAATAAAATTGATTGAAATGATTAGGCCATTTGCTCGGCATTTAGAATGTCCCTTTAAAAATTAGAAGCATCCATATTAAAACATTTTTAAATTTATAATAGCTTTGATATGCAAAGGTATTTTGACCCGAGTACTGACTTCATTAATTTGGTTTATCACCCACCTTGGCCAATGGAAGCATACTGGAATTTATTTATTTATTTATTAAACTAATGCTACCCAGAGAAGCAACACAGTCCCTGATTTCTAGTGGAATCTTGAAGATAAAAACTCTTTAGTATATTTTTAGTGAGACTGATGCAGTAACTCATTTTATACTTCAATCACAGTTTCCCCTTAGTGGGCTCCACCAAATGCTAATATGAAAAATCACATAGATTTAGTAGGGGGCTTGACATACTGATTTATATTTGTATGCTGTGGTATTAAAATCATTGTTTAATATAGCTTTTCTTTGTTTCTAGTTAGCCTGACCTATATATTTCATAAGGTAGGTTAACAATATATTAAAAAATCCATATACTCTCAAAACCTTATCAAGGAAGTTTTTGCTAGTTGAATAAAAGAAATAGTTTTCAAAGATATCAGGAATTATGCAAAAATTCCTATATATTGTTCACAAGTCTAAGCATTAAGAGCTCAAAATCACTGTGAATTAATAAAGAGTCATCAGACAAGTATGTAGATCTGTGTGTATGCACTGAGGTTGAAATCTAATGAAGTCATTTTTTGTGTCATAACTTTAACTATATGATATTTGTACCAAAAGCAAGCACCCCAAACCCAAGAATATCTTAAAGAAAACTGTTTGCATATTTAAAAATTGGCATAGTTTCACTGATTTGATCACTTTCATCAGTACTACGTACAATTAATACTGTGTACAATCAGACGATGCAAAGAGTAATTGTTTTCTCAGGAATGACAGGAGCTTTAGAAATATTTAAACTGAAATACAAATGTTTCTTACTTGGTTCCTTACACTTACAATCATATTTATTTTGAAAAACATGTGAGATCTAGTGATATATTAATAACTTCAATAAATCAACAACAGCTTCAAAGATAAGAATGGTGGCATTCTGACACTTCATCACTTTAAACCTTGGTTGTGTAATGCACAGAGCATGGACTTTGGAATCAATTTAAGAACAAATCACAGCTCTATTATTTATTAGCTATGTGATATAGAGCAAGACATTTAACCTTAAACCTCAGTATTCCATTCTGCAAAATGTGGATAGAAATATCTCTGCCATCAGTTTCTGGAAGGGTTAAATTAGAGCAATATAAGCACACCCATAGCATACCTACCACATAGTAAAGTACTCAATAAATGTAGTCTTCACATGTTAAATCTTCCTTCATCACATACAATATAGATCTACTTTTAAGCAAGCATGGTTTCTTCTTCTAGTGCTAGAGTCTGATGTTATTCATTCATTTGTCAATTATTTATGCAGACCTACTTTATGCTAAGTGCTTTTTTAGGTATTAAGAAAAGTAAGTAAAAAAAAAGATACAATTCCCATACTCAAAAATATCCTGTTTTTATTAGGAGAGGAAGAAAAATAGTAAAATGATTAGAATACAATATTTTGTTTATTTCACTACAACAAACTCAATTCTTACAGGTGAGTAGAGAATCAAGAAATTGTCAGATAATCAGGGCAAAAGTTCAATTCATTTGCTTTTTGAGTGGGGAGATTGGATTTAAAAAGAATCTTGATACTTGCATTGATTCCCACTTCTCTAAATAAAAGTTCAAGCTTAAACGACAAAAATCTATTAGCTGAACACACTAATATTCATTGAATCATGTAATATTTCAACCCATAGATCCTCCTTGCAGCACACAATGTCTAATGAAATTAAAATCATTCATTACCAAAGATTAAAAAGAGAACTTCTTATTGACTGAGCTTTATAAAGCTCCACATGTCTTTGGTATCTGGTACTGTACAAATTTTTGATCATAATATTCTGATTTTGAGGGAGTGAATAAAAACAATCTTCACATGGCAGTTGGTTTCCAAATCACTTTATGAGATTCTGAAGATGTTGTAATTGGCCCAACTTTTGCTCAACTTTCCACAGTGTTGATTACAAGTGATTTTGCCAGCTTTTAAAGCACATGGCAGTGTGTGGAATGGAAATTAAAAGATAAATATGTTCTAAGAGTAACAAATTGACCTTGTAATATTTTATATATTAACCCAAATGAATGCATTAGGTTAAAGAATCTGAGAAAATGCTTCAATGGAAATAATTGAGATTATTTTTAGTAAATATTAAGAATAATGACCAATGTCATACTAAAACCATGAATAATGGCAAACACAGTGTCTCAAAAATAAAACTTTAAGGATACATTGTAGGAGTGTAATATCTGAGCTCTAATGAAATCTTTTAAAGTTTCTCCTTAGGCCATCTAGGGATATGACCTAAAACCATGAAAGTCTGTTTTTATATTATAACATTGGAATGTTGAGTGCAAAAATTAGATAGGAACTCTGTCTTTGGGAGAGGCATGAAGATGAATAAGATAACTGTGGAGCTGTTAAACTCAGGGGGAAAAAGTGGACATTTTCCTCTACATGGGTAAAAATTCCATCCAAACAATCTGCATATATATGCCCTATTTTTTAGGCACAGTCTAATTATAGAAAATTAAAGTGATGAAAAGACCCTATGACCAGGTGAAAGAAGTCTCATTTTGCACACATGAGGAATTCCATTTTCTAACTGAGACCAACAAGGACAATCTGGTGAAGTGAAAGGAACGTGTACCAAGGGGACAAGCAATGTTTTCATCCCTTAGTATGTGGGAAGGGAGAAAGAAACAGCAGGCATATTGAGACCTACTCCTTCATGAGGAAAACAAGATAGAAAAAGTTTAGCTCTTAAACACCATTTACGGAGTGTTGGCTTCTACAGCTGGCACGTCTCCCACCTGGCCTGTGCTCGCCCCAGGCTATTCTCTCATTCCAGGTCACCCTCCAGCTGACCTCCTGGCATGGACACCCACAGGGCTTCACCAAGTGTGAAAAAGAAAAGTCCGGAAAACAGTTAATCAGATTTTCCAGTCAAGTCACTGATGACTCTCTGAGAGGAATCACAATAGAATTGTGTGAATTCATACTGGATTGAAGAAGCTTAAAAAGTTAAATGGGGGTAAAGAACCAAAGGCATCATGTATAGTCTTCCCTTTTAGATTTCATAAAGTAAAGAAGGGATATTGGGCAACTGTGCTTAAGATTCATTTTTCAGAGAATGAGTTAAGATGTCAGAGAAAGAGTGCTTCATTACAGGCAAAGGCTACTGAGAGGGACGGTGACACCCAGAGCTCACACGCTCAAAACACTAGACTAGGCAATGTCGGGCATACAAGTATTAAAGTTGGATGATTCCGAACCTCAAATATTTTGCAATTAGTGAGGAAGACAAACAATATGGACAAGGCAAAACATGATTTTAAATGTACACGTACTTGTAAAATGCTGTAAGATAGAGAGAAACATGCCCTCATTTCCATTGGGTGAATGGAACAGAAAATTTTACAGAGCAGACAGTATTCAAATTGAGCTTTAAAGGATAAGTATGAGTTTAATCCGTAAAGAAAGGGAGGAAGCAAATTATTGGTCAATAGGCGGGTATGACCGCAACAGCAGGAAGACTTGGTAGATGGTTTCAGTTGGTTTGATTAGGTTGCATGGAGGGATATATTTGAATGCAAAGATGTGGTGGTGCATTAAGATGTTCTCTGATAAAGTTTTAAATGCTTTGGAGTATGTAATTACTTCCTAAGAAGTAGAAAGTAGTGAGTTCTTGCCTGTATTTAAAAAACATAATTCTAGTAACAGCGGGCAAGAGGGAGAAGGGGCTATTCTAATAGTTAAGGTGAAAGGCAATGAAGGCTAGTGAAAGAAAATATTTACTGGAGAAGGTAAATACAAGAAATATTCAGGAGATGGTAGGCACAAAATTTTGTATAGCTTTGATGCCAAAGACTAGAGAAGAGGAGTCAAATAGGACAATGTAAATTTCTATTCAGCTCAACATCTGACAACCAGTTCTCATGTTTAGAACCATCTTTTTCAGGACACTTCTCCAAAGAACTCTTGTCATTTAGAGATGAGGGCACTGATTAAAAACATAATTTTATGTAATTTGAGATGGGAGTTTGAGGTAAAGATAGAAAATCTACATCTTAAGTATCCTTTGCATTGCTTCTTGGAACACTTGAAAATATATGTGGAGTAGGTTTGTGGCTATGAAATGATGAATCTTCCAGTTTCTCTATGAAGTTAAGAAGTTTACCAGCCTGGGAAAACAGAAGGTAGTTAATTGTATAGAGGCCACATTAACTGGCTAGTAGAATTGAATTGCAAAACAACTAAGTACAAAGTCTAAATTAAATTATAAAGCTACCATTATAGTTCTTACATACAAGCTATTGAATATCAAACTATAAATTACATTTATTCAAGTGTGACTAAATTTCTTTATAAAAAATGAAAAGATTTTATACAAGTTTGCCATAAAATTAAATGGGTTAATTGTGTATTAGGCACTTCTGAATAATACACTGAGAACAAAAGCCACATAGTTGTGTCTACCATTTAGAAATGAAGTTAGAAGGTGAAGAGACAGCACAAAGAAAGGGGTTTGTACAAGAGAACACAAGAGAGATAAGAAAATGTCAGAGATAGTTAGAAGGAGGATGCAATCACACAAGTCAAAGTTCAAAGCTAAGAGGCAGAGAATCATTTTTAATTAACCTTCCTTGATTTCAAAATAGTACTCAGGACTCAGCTAAAACATCTTGAAGAAGAATGAGTTTCCCATTCTTTACCAAAATGTGTAAAACTGAGCTCTGAGAAATTCTTGGTATGTACTCTAGATATGCGATCTAACATTTTCAAGCATGACAGTTATCACCAACATTGGCCTATTAGCCAATAATTATTTAGAAAGTGATTTCTGTGTGAATAAAACTATAATAATAGGCAAGTTTCTGGGGATATGCAAAAGATATAACATACAATATACTCCCAGGATGCTGAATATTTAGCTAGGAAAATCGAAGCAAAATGCATGAAGCAATTATAGTCCTTCAAATGTTTGGTTTGACTAAAGAGTGCAACAGAGGATAAAAATAAAATTATTCTAGTTGAAATTAGTAGGGTTGTTTTGAAGGATGAGTAGAATTTGAGAGATAAGCCCTAAATCTAGTTATAGCAGCTAATGCATTGACCTAATGGATAAATGGACAACAAATGAATTAGCGGAAGAAAAAAGAATGTGGGTATTCTTGGTATGGAGACTGGCACAAACAAAAGTGAGGTTGAGCAGACCATACGCAGAGAGCAAAGCCACACAATCAAAGAAGCAGGTGAATATTGGGGAGAATATGTGAATTTTGATAGGAAGAGCAGAGTCAACATTTGCTTACTATGTCCTAGTTGTGGGGTATTAGAAATATCTCTAGATGATGATAATGATGACTGATATTGTTACTAAACATGCCATCTAAATGTGCAGGCTATATAGGTTAAGAGTTTGAGATGAGGTATATTGTCAGACAGATCTGGAGTCAAGTATTACTACTCATTTATTACTTAAGCACATTCCTTTCTTTTGGCCTCTCTGCGAAATGAGCTTAAACGTCCCTTAACTCACAGAGTTATTTTGAAAATTTGGAGAGGAAACATATCAAGTACTTAGCACATCAAGAGCTTGGCACATCGAAAGCATCCAACAACTGTTATGTCCATTATCTTTATTGAGATTGTTATTTCATCAGAGAATTAATTTTTATGTTTCCCTTTTTAATATTACTAAATTATGTTTCTGTCAAAATCTATATTCAATTATAAGATTGAGTAAAGATCAATTATATTCTAACTGGAATATAAAGATAAAAAAAAAGACCTTTCTGTAGCTTACTATAATTTTCAAAATTATCTCTATTTTTTAGGTGTAAGGAAGCACAAGACAGATGTGATGATGGGTCAATATTGGATCATTTATGCTAGCAGAAATTAAACAGGTCTATCCACTGAAATTCTCTTGGGGCACCATTCCCACAGACTATGATATATAAGGCACCCTAAGAGCTGATTATCAGCAGGGTTGGGTGCCGGGGACACTCAAATGATTCAAAAAAGTGTTTAATTCCCACTGGCTTGTATTTGATTTTACAATGTTGATATTACAACAAGGACTTATTTAGGATAATATTAAAACTAGTTTGCCTTCCTCCAGCATAAAATGATGCCAAGGAGGACAGGTGCAGACTCAGAATCATGTTTCATACCAGAAGCACCAAAGAAATTGGCCATGGATGAGAGACGGAGTGCACATGTGAATAGTTAAGAACTGATTAAAGAGCTTGGCTCAAGACATGAATCTAAAATTTCTGCATTTAGAACCTAACTCTGCTTTTGTATTCCTACAACTAGAAATCAGTATATACCAGAAGTAGCGTAAAGCTTTGCTATTGAGCATTCTAAAATATTGAAATCAGTTTTAGTTTCAAAATTGTAAGTTAATAAAGGTCTGTAAAGGAAATACAAAATACCATTATGTCAAAAGTACAGTATAAATTATTATGCTACTTTGAATCCTCCAAGCAAATCAAATTTAAGAAACATGCTTTAATCTAGAGGAAAACTAAATAGAAACTAAATAATGAATGAACTTTCCAAGTGGTCAACATGTTTCCAAACTGAAAGATCGAAGTTAGTGAAAAGGAAACTAGGTTTACATTTATGTTGACTAGCACTAAGAGCCAATTCTTTATTTGTTCTTTCTTCTGAGCCTTTGATAATCTGAGTGAGGGTCAAAGAGAACCAAATGGAAAAAAACAAGCCGAGTAATAAAAATGTAGCATTGTCGTCGTCAACATACTTGTTGGACTTTTCATTTATATAAAAACAAAGGAGCAAGTGGTTTCTGAAATCTAAGCCAGAAGCAAACATAAAATACCACTTAGAGACCTAGCAATTTGCCAGAAAGATTATACTACTCAGTTGTTAGATAATAAGTGTTATTTGACAAATGAAACCAAAGACCTTTTACATTTGTATTATTAGTTTCAGAAAATAGGTGTTATTTGACAAATTAAACAGAAAGATTCTTAAGATTTATATTGCTTCAAATCTATTCCCAGTATGTGTTTATTTGGCTGAAATAACCCCTTGCTTCCACATACAGAATTAGAAGAGTCACTTCTTATTGATCAGAGTATCTAAAACATGAAAGATTGACAGGCAGAAAAGGTAAATTATAAATTCAGTGAAGACATAGTAGGACAGTAAACATAATCTCTGGCCTTGAATGTTCAGTTTGAACGGAGGTAACAAGTTAGCAGAGGCTGTTCCTATGGGAGAAAGTCATGATAGATAAAAGTATACGAAAAGTACTTATATATGAGAGTACTTCAAAAAGTTTATGGAAAGATTCGTATTATCTTTTAATTCTACTTTTCTATGAACTTTTTGAAGTACCCTCATATGTGGATTCAGTATTAGTTTTTGATGCACTGTAACACACCATAGTACCCTAAATATTTCTTCCCCTTTAAAAAATGATTTTCCTAATTAAAAGCCACCATATGCTCTCCATCCCAGTTTGAGAGATTCCATTCAAATTAGTTATGAGTAGCCCTTTCCTATTGCACTTAACTTTGGCGAGTGCATTGGGAGGATGTACGCTCTTAGATCTTATCTAAACACAGATCTATTTGAGAAATTATTTTATGCACCAAAACAATAAAAAGCTGTAGTAGAATAAATTTGATAAGTTGATATTAGAACAAACCTATTAAAAGTAAATTTTCAGTATATTTAAGGTAAAATAAAATGGAAAGCTTTTCTGGTAGAAGAAATAACCTTTTTATTAAAGAAATATACTTCCCATACACCTGCACATAGAATCAAAATAGAAGAGAATCAATAAAACCAATAAGGTCTCTTTGAAGGAAAGACATCATTTTCTTCAGCCCAGAAATCTGAAAGTTTTCAACATGTACTAATGTAACACATTATATTTTGTGGGTCACTATCCAGGACACTGTGGGTGTTGCTGTTTACATTCTGTAAACAATGTGCAATGAGCCTTCTCCCAATTCATTCTGCCACCAAGAATTGAAAACCTGCTTGTTGTGAGGTGGTAGCTTAGCATTTTAAAATTTCAAGTGATTTAGTAGGTAGATTTCAGTCATTTGTGAAAATGATTTCTAATCTTCATAGCCATAGCCTAAAACGTCAGGATTAGTCTAATGGAAATCAGGGTGTATCTGATACCCACTTTAACTTGGAAGCAACTCCTGTAAATGTGTAGCCTTACACGATGTTTAAATAAATTTGCATAATGCAGTTTTCAAGGAATTTTTTTGGTTCTAAATGTAGACATTCATTTCCACAAAGTAAGGCCATGACATTTGATGAAAGGATAGTTATACAATAAGACATGTGTAAGTTTAAAACAGTCTCTTTAAATTAAAAACAAAATTCATTTAACAATAGATATAGGACTTAGTATTATTCATTCTGCCTGAAAGTGCCTCTGAAACTGGTTAGGGTAGAATTCTATAGAAACCAACAGTGGCTTAGCACATATAAATATAATATTGAAACACTGGGTCATCTAGTTTTCTAACATTGTATGTTAACACTTTTCCTAGGAATTTGAACAATTTTCGGTTGTTATGGATCATGTAATTAAAACAGTAAGATAAGAATTGACTTACTTTATCTGGGATTTGCATTTATTAACAGCTGAACTAAGTGAGTGAATAAAACAATTGTTATGTCCTGTGTTTGAGGATATTTTGAAGTTTTATAAAGATTTATTCCTAACCAAAAAGTTGAACTGCTTAGAAATTCATGAAACTGAAACAATGTCAACTCAGTTTAGGCAATGAATAAAGTTCAGTCTCTAGAAGACAATGGCAATGGGGCTTTATTTATTTATTTATTTTTTACTTATTTAAAAACATTTATTCAGGTCTCAGTAAATATAAGAAACTAGGTTAGGCAATGGGAATATAAGGAAAGATAAGTTAAATTTGTCTTAGAAAACACAGACAGGCACATACCTATATAATACATGTTAGGTGTAACAATATTATCAAAAATAATAACTTACATAACATTTACTATATCTCAGATACTGGTCTAAATGCTGTATTTTTTATTAACTTATTTAATCCTCAGAAAAAGTATTATGCGATAGGTTTACTATTGCAATCCTCATTTAATGAATGAAAAATTAGGCACAATGAGACTAAATAACTTGCCCAAGGTTACATAGCTAGTATTTCTTATTAGAGGGCCCAAACATTAAGGAAAATAAGTAAATAAGCATATAAAAGGAAGCATGGGCCAAGTCACCAAAAAATACAATAAATCAAAAGTCATTCATAGGAAGGGCAGCTGATAATATTTTGCAAGAAACGCCCAAGCCTCAGGGTGGTGGCTTTTGAGACATTTTTGAAAAATGATAAAACATTCAAAAGCAGGGATAGAAGCAGGGGCAGGGCATCATGAGCAGTCAAAGCAACATAATTAGAAAAATCAAAGTGGATGTGGAGTCTGGGTCATACATGGGAAACAACGAGTGGCCAACGTGGCGAGAGGGTAGGGGCAACAGGTATCTGTCTATGGGCACTAGGAAACTCCATTGTACTATTCTTTCAGTTTTCTCACCATTTTCTAGCATTTAAGGCCAGGTGGCTGGGAGTCAGGCTGTCTGTAAAGGCTGTGTGTATGGGACACACAGAGATAAAGGCTGTATTGGCTATTGTTTGAGCTGCGAGGAATCTGGAGGCCCACTATCAATCACCAAGGAAGAGATGGGCAAGACAGCAAAAATGGCATTGAAAGCACAAGCAAGACCTCATAAAACCGTATCGCACAGATGCCAATAGCGGAGTGTGAATGGAGGCACTGGGAACGGGGCCAAACAAGCAAGCTGCAGCCAAGATGACCGCAGGCATTCCCGTGCGTTTTTCTCAGCCGCCCCTGCTAGCAAAAGAGCTAGGTATTTTTTTGAGAGGCAAGAGAGAGCTACATTTTTACTTTTGGCTTAGAAATAAATAGAGTGAAAATATCTTATAAATGCTTCTCATGTTCTGAGAAATAAAAAATGGGGTGAATGCAGATATATTATAATATTACAATCAGAGAATTTTGCTTTAGGCCCAGTCTTTCAAAAACAAACAAACAAAAAGTTGTAAGATGAAAATGTTACAAGTAAGAACATCTGGGTTTTACAGTAATATAATTTGATAACTTAATGGGCTCTGTCCCCTTGGTAGCACAGAAATAAAGTGTGTCTGGCTATTCCTTCTAAATCTATTTCAAGCAATATGTACAATTACATGTTATACTCATTTCCCAAATGGGATGACAGATGCAGAGAAGTTTTATAATGACTTGTGCATGGTCACTGGATGAAGAGTTTCTTGTAATCAGAGCTTCATCCACAACTCCTTTCTCAGATACAAGGGTACTTCAAAACGCTTGTGGCAAAATAGAATTAAAAGATAACAGGAATCTTTCTATGAACTTCTTGCAGCACCCTTGCATATGTGATATGTAGCTAGAAGCATTAACCTCTGTCTTGCCATCAATCAAAAGGAGATGCAGATTCTATGATTAAGAAGATCTTGGTTATGGTTCTTTATATTTATAAAGCAATTTATGGTTTTCAAAGCAGTTTCACTTTTTGAAGACCTCTTGTATATTAGATCCTTAAACCCTGAAAGACAAGCAGGGGGAGTCCTACAGATGAAGAGGTCAAGATGAAGAGTTTGTCCATGATGCACAGTATTTAAAGGAGAGACTCAAATCCAGGATAACCCCGGGCTTTGGGGTTCCTCTGCTGTAGATCCAAATCCAGTGCTCTTTACACTACAACATGATGCTTTCTTCCTCTGTTAAAACCATCTGTACTGTGGACAGATGACACTAAAAGGAACATAGTAAAAGACCACAGACATTGGGAAATGAAACTTCTTACTCAGTGAGGAAATCATGTTTGACTATAGGTCAAAGTTCTACTTTGAAATGAGAAGAAAAGTTTAAAAAGTTATGTTAGCCGTAAAAATGAATCTGAAATTTATACCTTTTATCTTTGACTAATAATGTGATATTTGACAGAATATGAATAAGTGAGAAAGTTATGAAATTAATTGAACAAAATCTGGTAATCAATTAAAATCATGTGATACAGTTCAGAATGAAAGATGACCACTAGGACTTAAAGACATTAAGACAATTCTGAATATTTCAGATGATATCTATTAATTTATTTTTATGAAAATTTGTTTGTTCTTTGCATTTTTAAAAATTTATAATGCATATTTCATGGTGTACAAAGCTAACCTTCACTACCTGTGCTGAGGATGTGATGGTCAAATCAATAATATCAGGATGCCCTTTACCACAAATTGCAATTATTCCAAATGTCCCCTACCCAATTAATCTCCGATCTCTCCCTGCCACTGGCAACCTTATGTTTTATACTGTTTTCCTTATCCAGTCATCCATCGATGGACATTTGGCTTGCTTCCATATTTTGGTTATTGTAAATAGAGCTTTGATGAACATGGGAGTGCAGGTATCCCTTTGACATGATGATTTCCATTCCTTTGGGTATATACCTAGAAGTGGGATTGCTGGATCATATGGCGGATCTATCTGTAGTAGTTTGAGAAACCTCCATACTGTTTTCCATAGCAGCTGTACTAATTTACAGTCCCACCAACAGTGTAGGAGCAGACCCTTCTCTACCAGCATTTGTTATTCTCTGTTCTTTTGATTATAGACAGTCCAACTGGGGTGAGGTGATATCTCATGTGGATTTAATTTGCATTTCCCTGATGATTAAATGATGTTGAACATTTTAAAGTGCCTATTGGCCATTTGTATGTCTTCCTTTGAAAAATGTCTATTCAGTTCCTTTGCCCATTATTTAATTGGATTATTTGCTTTTTTTTACTGTATAGTTGTTTGAGTTCCTTGTATATTCTGGTTATTAATGCCTTGTTAGATGTATAGTTTGCAAATATTTTCCCCCATTATGTAGGTTGTTGTTTCACTCTGTTGATTGTTTCCTTTGCTGTGCAGAAGCTTTTTAGTTTGATATAATCCCATCTGTTTATTTTTTCTTTTGTTGATTGTGCTTTTGGGCTTTTGTTCAAAAAGTCTTTGCCCAGTCCTAGTTTCTGAAGTGTTTTCCCTGTATTTTCCCTTAGTAGTTTTACAGTTTCAGGTCTTATATTTAACACTTTAATCCATTTTGAGTTTATTTTGGTATATGGTGAGAGGTGCCATGCTTTTCTTTGATTATTGGTCTTCAATGTTTGTAGGGCTTTTTTTTTTTTTTTTGATGTGGTAAGATTTAGTTTCTTTTATCTTTCTCATTTGCATTTATGTTTTACTACTGGGTTTTGTTCTTATTTGTGTATTCATGGTAGTGATTATTGTTTTTCAGATTCCAGATGCAGGATTCCCTTGAGAGTTTCTTGCACGGCTGGCCACGTGGTGATGAACTCCCACAATTTTTGTTTGTCTGGGAAATGCACTATTTTTCCTTATTTCTGAAGGATAGTCTTGCTGGGTATAGTATTCTTGGCTGGCTGTTTTTTTTTTTTTTTTTTTTTTTCTTTTAGTATTTAGAATATGTCATCCCATTTTCTTTTGTCCTGTAGAGTTTCTGTGGAGAAGTCTGCTGTTAGTTTGATGGCGGGCTCCCTTATAAGTCACTTGATGCTTTTCTCTTGCTGCTTCTTGGATTCTCTCTTTGTCTTTAAGCTTTTCCAGTTTGACTGTAATGTGTCTTGGAGAAGATCATTTTGGATTGAATCTGTTTGGGGACCTTTGAACTTCCTGGATCTGAATGTCTATGTCTCTTTCTATACTTCGGATGTTTTCCATTGTTATTTCATTGAATAAATATTCAATGACTTTACCTTTCTCCTCCCCTTCAGGAACACCCATGCTTCAGATGTTTATGCACTTAAGGTTGTCTGCTTGCTCTCTCAGACATTCTTCATTTTTAAAATTCTTTTTTCCTTTTCTTTTGTCTGTCTGGGTTATTTCATAAAGACTGTCTTTGAGTTCTGAAATCCTTTCTTTTGCTTTGAGTGTGTCTTTGTGTTCCAGGAGTTCTGCTACCTTCTTTTTTAGGGTATTAATCTCTTTGTAAATTTCCTCCTTCATATCCTGAACATTTTTTCGCATTTCATTTTGTTGTCTTACAGAGTCCTCTCATCTCATTGAGTTTCCTGAAGGTAGCTACTCAGAATTACTTTTCTATCATTTCAAGCATTTCCTGTTCTGAAGGGTCTGGTACTTGAGAGTTACTGAATTCTTTTGGCAGTGTTGTATTTTCTGATTTATTCCTATTTCTAGTATCTCTCTGTTGATTTCTGGTCACCTGACAGATCAGTTGCTTCTTTTATTTCTCTGGAGTGGACTTGGAGGAGAAAGACTTCTTCCTCTTTTCCCAGACCCCTCTGGTGACTCTCCTTGTGTCAGTGAAGTCATATATGTGGTGGGCCAACTTCATGGTGGTTGTGGATGTTACTAAGATGGTGAGCCATCCTTGCAACAGTAGTAGGTGTGGTGGTGGATGTCGTGGGCCTCCTCCACAAAAGCTGTGTGGGGCCTTGTGGTGGTGGCACGGAGTCTTGCCTTCTGTGCAGGTGTGGTGGGGGGCTGGCCGGTGGCTGGCTGGGCCTCCTGCTTTCCTGCCTGGGGCCTCCCCTGTCAGAGGCAGCACAGTATGGGATCTTGCCTTGTGCACAGGCTGGGTAGGGGGCTGTGCAGAGGGCTGGGCCGTGGGCTGACCAGGTCTCCTGCCTGCTTGCCTGGGGCCTCCCCCATCAGTGGTAGCACAGTGCAGTGTCTTGCCTTCTCCCTCTCCTGATGATATTTTCAAGTCTGTATTTAATTGTCTATTTATTTACCAGCAGTTGAAGTTCCTAGAACGTGTTACCCTTTTGAAAGGAGAAACATTTCTATCAGGTAGACTTATCTTTTGATAGATGTAATAAAAAGGGAAAAGTAAAATTTTACACATTATAGTTACATTTGTTTCAGTTTTGTGACAAAAATGTTAAAAATAATTTTAAATTATGGTTTCAGATTACCTTGTTTCCCTAGCTCCCGTTACCACCGAAAATTTTATATCCATGCTTTCTTTCTTATTTCCTGAATCTTTAGCCAAACATTTCAAAGATGGCCAAAGCACTTAGCCTTTTAGCACTGATTTGTTTCTGGAACACAATACCCACTTCTGTTTGACAGCCTTTGTAATCATTATGAACTTTTCAAGTGCGAAGATAAAGTTGTTGGATTTGCACTTGTTTCTTCTAATTCTTTTTATTTGGTTAATAATAGCTGTCCAGATATGTATTTCAACTTTATCAAATACCTAATACATTATAATCCAGATGTTAGGTTTTCTAACTTAGGGATTTTATTTTTTCATTCTTAAGGTAACATTCTTTTTCAGACTTACCCATTAGCTTGATCTTTCTTCCCTTTTCCTTTTGCTTGTAAAAAGAAATGAATATAGACCACAGAAAGATAGGCTTTTATATAATGAGTCAACAAATCTTTATTGCCATCTCCACTGTAGCTTGATAACACATATGTGGCATTACTCAGGAGAACCCTAGGTTATACTTTTGCAGATCAGAGCTGCACTAGCTAAAAAGTGTAGGCCAGCTGTACTAAAGATAAAATTATACTAGGACAGCCGCAATTAAATAGATCATATATTATGGAAAGGTTATCTGCCGTGAAGGTCAGAAAATAAATGAATTTAAAGTTATGACATCCTGCCCAGAACCATCTAGTTATTTGTGAATGGATTAAGAAATCCATTTTACATCTAATGTCCATGTCTTGTGTCTTAAAACCCACATAAGAAAGCACTTGAGATTTCTAATTACTTAAGTTCGCTTTTCATGCCTTACCCCATCCTTGAAAGAATACTCTAGATTATTGTATTTTACCTTTGGTGGAGACCAAAGATAACTTTAAGAGGAGCACCATTATCAGATAGTGTAATGGTCCCTTGCCCTGAATGCAAATTAAATTCATGTAGGGACCCTTTACAAACTACCTATTCCCATGTGCCACCCAACACCAATTAAATTAGAATCTCTGGAGGTGGGATCCAGCCACTGACATTTATTAATGCCTCTGCTGGGGATTCTAATGTGTATCCAGACGGTAGAACCATGAGGATAGGGATTACAACCACAGAGTCTGATAACCGAAATTCAAACTGGCTCCTGATTATTGGTGATGAACAAGTTATTTAATCTTTCTCAGAACTAATTTTCATCTGTAAATCAAATTCTTCATGTTGTTTCGAGGATCAGATGAGCTAGTTCTTGGCATAAATTAAGTACTGTTATTATTATACAGTGGGTGCACTTTATGTGCAGGTGAAGTGTGATAGTGTGTGCCAATCTCCAAAACTGCATTGTAGTTTTCATACCCTGATACTTCACGGCATTCCAGATTTCCATTGTCATATCACTTCCTGGGTTAGAACTTAACATTTTTCTTTATAGGCAATGTTGTGCCTTCTTGAGGAAACATAGCAGTGTGATTAAGAGTATGAACTTCAGAGCCAACAGCCAAGTTGAAATCCTGACTAAGCCATCCATTAGCTCTGTGACTTTGGCCAAGCACTTAAGTTTTCTGTCCCTCATTTGCTCATCTGGAAAATGGGCTACTACTAGCACCGGCTTCAAAAGAATCAACGTATTCTCAAAAGAATAGTACCTGTCTCAAAAGAATCTTGTTATACATTTATTAATACATTTATGCATATATATAATGCATTTACACACATATTATATATAGCATTTAGAATGTTCCTGGCACATAGTAAAATACTCAATAAATGTTTTCTATCATGATGATTATAATAACGATGGTAGTAGCGAACTCCTTTACTGATGTTTTAACCAAAGGCGTCTATTTTCCATGGGTGGAAAGTCTAACACTGTGCCAGCCAGTCCTTTCCATTCTTCTCAGCTGTTCTCCCACACCATGACCACTGGAAACAAATATAAAGAATAATGTTCTCTAGAACAAGTTTCACATTTCTCTTGTTTATCTGCTAATTCACAAACTTTCTGGAAATAATGATTCAAATCCATAACTACTTCTTAAAAATGGTCTGACAGATCATGGCCTACTGATGTTTAACAAGTAGCATCTTCTTTGTTCATGCATTTATTTTATAAATATTTTTAATCGTATATTATGTGATTACATGTGATCAAAGATCAATGTTGACATTAAGAGAAAAAATTCAAGAGAATTCATAAATCATTGCTATGTTACAGTTCTCACATGAAAGCATCTTTTTTGGGCTTTAATAAAAATATTGCTTATGACATCTTGAGTATAGAGATGTTTGACTTTCCCAGAATAGTGTTGAAAATCATATGTTAGCATCTAATATTATTCTTTTGGCATCCATAATCAAAATCAAATATTTTTAAAATGCTGTACCACAGAAACATTGTGTAATTCATGAATTTTCTAATTGTTTCTTCCCACTATCACTATTAAGTAGTGTTTCATCAGAATCAAGATGTCTATGGAAGGGATAACATAATCGTGTCAAGGATCTGATCGGATATTACAGTGAACATTCAATATTATGCGTTTACAACTAAAGCTGTGGAGGTATTGGTAAGGGATTCATTATAATGTACCTTATATCTAACAAAAGCCACATAATAATCTTTTATATCTTCTTATGCTTTGAGGGCTTTTTGATTTTTCTAAATCCAAACATGGTCTTTTCTTATCATTTTTATTTGACCCTGAATGTGCCAAAATATATTGTGAGTAGCAACGCCCATACTTTCTGAAATAAAAGCTATTATGAGCTACTGAAAAAAACCTCAAGGCAAAGCAGACACCTTATTAACAATGACATTATGAGGCTTCGCACGTTCCAACTTGTGGAAGGCAAATAGAATCCTTGCATCTGGCACTGCTTTTCTTTAGTATTCCATAGCTGCCATCCAAAAATTCCCTCTGCTGAGACTTCTAGCAATGGCTGGTTGATGAAAGGAAAAATGGCTATAGAAGTTATATTTTTCATGGGGTTGGAAATGCAGGTGTCAGGAGCTTTGATGGCATTCTTTCTCCATCATATGCCAAGTTTGTTACATATGGAACAGAGCACCACGAACCTCTCATTTAGCCAGTGTCTTCAGCGCTGGTGAATTTTTGGTCCTGTATGTTGAAGGTTGTATCCATTTATGCATGTATTCATGCATTCAACAAATAGATGGAACATCTACCATATGCCAGGGAATGTTCTGGGTAATAAGGATATAGCAGTAAATAAAATATGATAAAGTTCCTGCCTCTGTGGAGCTTCGTTCTAGTAGAGGGTAGACATAATAAACAAATAAATATATAATATGCCTTGTGGTTATAATTGCTGAGGGAAAAAAATGAAGAGAGATAAGCAGTGCCAGGGTGGGGTTGTTACTTTACATAGCTCAAATAGTTCATACATATGTGTGTGTATATATATGTATGAGTGTATATATGTACACATGAGTATACATATATATGTACACATGACGATGAAGTATATATTTGAATATAAAATATGTACACATAAATACAGAAGCACACAGTTGATATGAAATGTATACATTTACATATTCATATATGTGTGCATGCATATACACATTTCCCATCTCTTCTACTTCCCACTCCAAGTGCTCTTCCAGAATCTTGCCACTCCCCACCAACAGAAAGTATTTGTGCTCCTCCTTCTTGGAAAGGTGTGGACTTTGTGATTGCCTTGACGAAAGAGGAGGGCAGAAGTGCCTCTACAAGATTCTGCAGCTAGGTCATGAAAGTGATAGAACTGTTGCTCGTCTCTCTCTTGCAGGATGTTTACCCTTAGAACCACCCACCATGCTGTGAGGCAGTCCAGGAAACATGGAGAGCCTCACCTCGCCCCCAGGAGAGGAGCAGAGGACTCCCAGGGCATAGCCCCAGCTGAGCTCAGCACAGACCTCTAACTGAAAGGCAAGTCAATAATCCATTTTTGAAAGTGTGTCTTCCACTTTTGAGGTGCCCCAACTGAAGTGACTTGGAGCAAAGATGAGCCTCCCCTACTGAGCCCTGCCTAATTTCAGATTTATGAGCAAAATCAATCATCATCATGGTTTCAATCCACTTAATTTTAAGGTGGCTTATTACACATATATAGCCAGAACAAGCAACACACATATGCATAACTGGTTCAGTTAAAGGTGTATTGAGTGCTTCCCTTTTCAATTTTCAGGATGAGATGGCACATAAAAAAACTTGAAACTAACTTGGCTGTCTTGAGAAAGACACCCTCATGCTTGGTGCCCACCTTAGCTAAGAGCACCAACGTTGCCCATTATAGTAGAGTTATACCCTTGGATGGCTGTGTCAGATTGAATTCTACAGGACGTCCAGACATTTTCCTTTGAGTTCTATGTCCAGGTTTGTCCAGTGAGGCACTGAACCTGAGGCCAAGAGTTGTGAATTGAAGCTCTGCCAGTTAAAGGTGTACAACCCTGAACAAGTCATTTAACCTTTAAGAGCCTTTTTGTAGCTGTGTGAGTGTGTGCACGTGTGGGCATACGTGTTATTTGCATTAATATTGTCTACCACACAGGGCGTGAGACTTAACAATAGTAATAATAAGAATAATTACTAATATTTCTGAGTGCATGTTATGTGGTGGCACTGTCCTGTGTGCTTCTCGCACACCATTACTCTTTTCCTTCACAACTACTCAATTTCTTCAGTACTACTATTACCTCTTTTTCCCTAGAGGAAGAAGCCGAACTACAAAGAGATTAAGTAATGCCCGAGATCAAACATTAAGTACGGGAGTGGGATTTAAAAACTAAGCCTCTGCTAGCAGAGTCAGGTCTCTGAACCACTATGTGGCATATCCGATATGATCACGTGTGTGAAAAATACGAAGTGTTGAAGACACATAAGTGAACAAAGCAGCAGGATAGGATTGTACATATGGAAGGAACAGAAAGGCTTTGGAAAGTGAGAGGAGAGAGAATTTTGGCAAGGCTGGATGGTGCTGGCACTGCTGGGCTACCTGTATATGGTGTGAGGCCAAAGTGATTGAGGAGTTGGAGACCGGCAGCCCAAATGCAGTCTCCTGCTCTGAAGACTATGGCTTCTGAGATGTGTGTTGGGAAAAAGACATGCCGTTCATGGAATCATGCCTGCTATATTTGTTGTCAGGTTATTTTCCCCTCTGGTAAGTAACCTTCTTAATACGAATGTAGTGAGAGGGTTTGCTGCATGTTGCATGTATTCCCTAGGACCCTCCCTAAACTAATTACTTGAGAGAAAGATGAGATGCTCTATCAAATATATTAGACGCAGATAAGATTTTCAATGGCATTTGATAATAAATTGAATAATCAATGTTTTGAAATCAAGGAAAATTCTCCCCCCTGCCCTTTTTTATCTTGATAAGTGATTTCAAAAATTAAGGTAAACACCTTCTCAAAAAGTAGATTATGGACCTTGGGTTAAGACATTAATGGTATATTTCTCCAAGTGCATTCCTCAGAAAATTAACAGCCCACAGAAAGACTTACATTTTACTTCACATCCACAAGACAATTTTCTTACTCAGCTATTTTCCTGATTGACTCCTTAAGAACTTAACTTAAAACTTTTTCATTGCTTTGCGTTTATAACTGCAGCGTAGTTGTTCAGTTTTACTAGGTTAATTGAGATAGTTTGCTTTCTTTAACTTTAGAAAAAATTTTAATTCAATAAAAACAAAACAGAGATCCCTGTCCTCAGGGTACTTATAATCTTGGGGTGGGGTTGTGGGGCAGGGTGGATGCACATAATAAATGCCACCATGTAGTATTTCCAAAAGTGATAAGTGCTATGACTAAAAATAAATAAATAAACAAAAATAAGAAAAATAAATAAATTGAGCAAGATAAAAGGAAATTGAAATGCCAGGTGAAGGGAGGGGGTGTTGGGAGCCACAATTTTGAGTGGTCAGAGTGGGCCCCTTTGAGAAAATGACATTTCAACAGGGAGTTAGCCATGGTCCTGGTACAATGGGATAGGTAAACCCTGTCCATGAAATGCGTGTACAGTGAAGAAGTGTGGCATTGGTGAAAATATATGAAACTCGAAAGAGGTTCCCTAGCAAAGTTGTTTTAAAATGGCATTAAAATACCAGTGCAGTCACAATAGCACCTGCTTTGGTGCTACAAAGGGAATCTTCCATTTATTTATGAGTTGTTCTAAGAGTGTAGGTGTTAGTGGTTTTGCTTTTTATTTTTTTTTAATTGTTTTTAAGCTATGGTCATAAGGCCACTGGCTACATCAATCAGAAAGGAATATTAATCTTTGATTCTCTTGTTTTGACAGAAATGACACTAAAAAAAAACCCTTCACAAGCCTATGACAAAGGACTAGCTCTAGGTTCTAAGAAAAATAAATAAATAAATGAAAGAAAGAAAGAAACACAGAAAGAAACAATGACTGCAGTAAAACGCCGAACTTTTAGAAGGAGAGACCAGACCTACAGTTACTATTGGTGGGAAAGGGGGAGGACGAGGGGGTTAGGAATGGAGTAACTGGGTAACGGGTGCAAAGAGTGATTACAATTTGTGGAGGATGAACATGCTAATAATATGGATTTGATTATCACATACTGCACACAAATACTGCGAGTCAACTCTATACTCCATAAATATGTATAATCAAAAATAAATAAGTAAATTTTTTAGGGAAAAAATTCACTTGGTAGCCCTCACTGCTCAGGCTTTCCCTTCATTTCCACCAGGAGGATCAGGAGTTTCTCCTTCGATGGTGACAGCCATCGTCTCCGCTTTGCTCCTCCCTGTTGTTCTCCATTGTGGCCTCTTAGCACATCACACACACAGCTTAGCCCACCCATCCATCTAGTTAACTACGGTGCAGAAAGATATTGGAAAATTCACTTCCAACAAGTAAATTGCAGAACCACAGCTTCCTTTGTTGAATACAAAGATATTTCAACAGGCTTATACTTCTAAACCCTTAGGCTGTTAATAAAGGTTTTTATAATCTGCTCTGGAAGTTTCCTCACAGTTACTGCTGATACACGTTTGGCCTCTCGCTAGCAGTAAGAGATCCTGTCCCACATGCTTGTGGCTTACCCTTGCCTCTTGGCTTCACACACTGGGCAGCTTGCTGGTGGCATCCAGGCCCTAAGGCAGGGTTCACAATATTTAGGTGGTTGCAGTGAGACGTGCCTTCAGACACCAACGCTTTTAGCAGTGAATTGTAATGGATGGAAAAACTCAAATCACTCTAAACAACATAATTACATTGGAAGTGGTAATTATAGGGGAGTCCTGACTACTGAATGACAGTGTCTCACAGAACTTATAAAATAGTCCGACATCACAGGCTATCAGTTTGGTAACCTTTCAACACTGTCGTGAGACCTGAGTAGAGCTATTTACTGCCCTGACTACCTTCCATTAGACAGCGAGGCAGAATTCTCACTCTTTCAACAAATATTTGGCCTTTCATTTCTATGCACTTGACGCTACTTCCTTAATTCTTATTTCTACAGTAAATTGCTCCTGTCTCTGTATTGTGTTATGCAATATATCTGGCTAAACGTTCTCTTGGATAGTCATTCCTACAACATGATATATGCTAAATTATATTTTTAAAATATTTGTGGATCAAAATTTGATAATACACTTGTGAAGAGATTGTAACACAGTGGTCAGAACTGCTGGCCTGGGAAACATTCACCTTTCTTACTTGGCTACAGATGTAACAACCATTTGTATGAGGCAGAGGGGCCAATGGTACAGCCGTGTAAGAACCTTGCACCTCTTTAACATGAATTTCTTCCACTGACTTGCTTTTTTCTGAAAGAGAAATTACTCCCAGTGGTTTCCCTCATGCTTAACTCTTTTTTTTTCTTACCTGACTCCTTTGTTTGTTGAATATGATCCAACCTAAAAAAAGCTCTATATCTTGTTTCCATTAGTTTCTCCAAATAATATCCCTTTCGATAACCCTATGTCCACCATGAGTCATTATATTTGGTAAACTTCACAATAGCTGCCTGCCAATTATTCATGACATTAGTATGTCTAAACTCATACTTGCATTTGAAAGGGAGCAGAGTCTGCAGTATAACTAATTCACTCCATAAATTGTGGAGGCAAGAATATGTTTCAGGGTACATTCTGCATATGATATTATGGTATCACCACAATGCAAGTCATTTTGCAACTACAGGAAAAAGACGGTAACTTCAAACACCCCTACAATATCCATTTTATTCTTATTATATAGGTTTAGAATTAAGTTTTACCCTGTAGGTTTTTTTTACCTATTCACACAATCTATTGTTTTGCTTCTTCTCTACCTTTGAGAGGTTAGCTTATTCTATTTGAAAAGGATATCTCTATGTTCTATCTCCTCCACTATATGTAGATATTGTCCCAGAAGAATGGGTGGTCCCACAATATTTCTTCTTTTAGAAGTGTAAAAGTGTTATTCACAAGGAAGAGAGACGTGTCACTGAAGTAGGAAACAGACATTTAGTGGATGACATAATACAGCAGCTGTAATTTCATCTTCAGTTTTACTCCTAGAAGCTGTTCAGGCTGTGTTGTCTGGTAATGATGGTGACAGCTGTCTCTGGCAAAATGGCAGCCCACATTTTCTGACATACCACAGACGATTAAATATTTTCATATATAAATATTTAAGAAGATGGAATTACAACAGAACAACTAATGTAAAACTTAAAATAAAAAAAGTACCCTTAGAAAATTCCAAATTCTGACCTCATAGTGGAACAGAGAGCAATTTTTTAAACACACAGACACATATACAGTCATATGCACACACATATAAAAACAGTTTCAATTCCATTTAATATATCTACTTGCCAAAGGGATAAGGAAGTCAGAGAGAATATGGAAAAAGTTGAATTCTGGATTAACCGAGAGTGTGATCAGCTGAAAGTTTCTTGCTAATATTTCTTAAGGGAGGATCCACTGGCATTATGGATGGGCTCATTCTTCATAGGGAGCGACTGTCCCCCACTCTACAAAACATTGAACATCCATCTGGTGACAGTCAGTAGAGCCCTTCAGCCATTAAAATAGGCCCCCCGACTTCCCCAAACTCCTCCTAGGAGGTACCTGAGAACCACTATGAAGATATTAAACAAATAGGGTTTTCTCTTAAAAGAGCATTTTAATCAATTTTCATGTTATTTTCCCAGAACAATTTTAGTTCCTTACTCCTGAACTGTTATGGGTTTTTATTGCTTTGCCTGTGGCCCTTTGTTTGCTCCTTTCTCTTTGTCTCCTGGGTCTCTGCACATCTCTGGCTTCGTCTCCAGCACTCCAACCCCCTCTTTCCATGTGACACTCAACTGTTGGTTGCAGCCCCGACAGCAAACTGTAACGTGATATAATTAATCTAGTGTTCAGATTTTTGTTCTTTTCAGGCTTTCAACTCCTGCGATGAAGCTCATCCCCATTAGGGAGAGAAATCTGCTTTACTCAGCTGATCAATTAAAATAGTTATCTCACCCAAAAGCACTGCCACAGAAACACCCAGAATAATGTTTGACCAAATACCTCGGTGCACTGTGGCCCAGTCAATTTGACACATAAAATTAACCATCACAATACTCTACCTACAGCAATAGAATAGTTCAAGAACAGAGAAAGGATAGTGTTAGAAAGTTAAGCATATAACAACAATGACCTAATTTAATTTGGCCTACAAAAACCAGAATTTGGTGTTTTCTTTTTTTGGATTCTTAGATGCACCATCGTCCATCTGAATAGAACACAGGTGAAACTGAATTTGGACCCAGACTCCTATCTGCTTCTACTGGGGGCTGGACTCCATGAGGAATTTTGTGTATCACTGAGCAGCGTGCACACTCACTGCATCTGCTGCAGGATGATGTCAGCTGAACTGGCCCAAGATTTTAGGCAAAATGCCCAGAAATGTGATTTAGGGTTGGTTTTTTCCCTTAGCATTCTCATTGTTACAAATCATACTTATTCTTTATGCCCCTTACCCAATCTCCCCCCTCCCCCTCCTCTCCTTCCCCATCCCCCACCTCTCCTTCCCCCCTCCCCCTCCTCTCCTTCCCCCTCCCCTCCTCTCCTTCCCCCTCCCCTCCTCTCCTTCCCCTTCCCTTCCTCTCCTTTCCCCCTCCCCCTCCTCACTTCCCCCCTCCCCCTCCTCTCCTTCCCCTCCTCTCCTTCCCCCTTCTAGTAACCACAGATTTGTTCTCTCCATCTGACAGATTAACTGATCCTCTGTTGCTTTGTTGCCTACATGATCTCCTCATAGGACTCAACATGCTAATTACGGCCCTATACACCCTATATATACTAATCACAACACAACGAGGTGCTCTCACACACCACATCAACAGCATCAAACCATCCCTCATGCGAGAGAACTCCCTGACACTCGTACATATTATCCCACTTCTACTCCTATCCCTCAACCCCCAAACAGTTCTAGGACCCCTTTACTGTAAATATAGTTTAAACAAAACATTAGGCTGTGAACCTGACAACAGAGACTCAAAACCCCTTATTTACCAAGAAAGACCTCAAGAACTGCTCATTCTTATGACCATGCCTAAAACTATGGCTTTCTTGCCTTTAAAGGATAGAAGTGATCCATTGGCCTTAGGAACCAAAAATTTGGAGCAACTCCGAGTAAAAGTAATAAACCCACCCCTGTCCCTGACAATCATTTCACTTGAGATTCTCGTCACCCCCATCATCCCCACCCTTACCAACACGCACAAACACTACCCCCTATGACCACTGTTAAACATGCCCTAATTATGGCTGAGCTCTGTCCATCCTACTTCCAGATCTGGTAAAACCAATTCAACAAGCATGTTTTGAGCAAATACCTCGGCCCAGCACTGTCTTGGGTAGTTGAGACATTCAGGAAAGAGCCAGGGCGTTGTAATCATGTTGGAGTGATGAGGACTGAAGCCATATTGGGACCTAAAACCTCACAGACCCTAAAAGATTTTTAAAAGACTCAGTTTTTATTCTTAGCATGCATTTCTCTGAGGTCCCTCTTTTCCCATGGTTATTTGATATTTTGAGCCCTGGTTATGGGGTGACATTTACATAAATGTAAAGTTGTTTCCAGCCAGCCTGAAGCTGCAAACTTGCTGGGAGGCACATACTATCCAGACCCTGAGAAATCAAGGGAGACATCAATAAAGCTATGTGGATTCCACCCCTCCAGCAGGACCTGAGGTAACAGCAAGGGCAGGAGGAGAAGCCAGATGGAGCCTTGGTGTGAAAGTGCACTTGGCTCCCTGCAGGGGCCTCCTGTAGCCCACGTCCCCTCCCTCCTGCTTTTCCTGTCCCACATTCCTTTCTCTCAGCCCCCTCTTTAGAAACACCTCAGTAAACCTGAGTCTCTGAGATGGCTTTAGCCTGGCCACTCTCCTTCAGGCTTTCTAGAGAGATAGGTCAGCCCAACATGTCTCCTCAGGTCACTGATATTCCTGAATAAAGTCTTACTTCCATGTTCAACAACATTTGACTTTTGGGGTGGTTTATTTTTATTTAGGGGGAGGCAGCCAGACTTGGGTGTGGTAATAATATTTGGCAAGCCTCAGCCAGGAGCTGAGTGCCCCCCAAACCCCTCTCCCTCATCTCTCTCTCAATCGCACAGATCTAGGTTCAAATGATGGGCCTGCCCCCCGGAGCGCAGGAAGTTAGTTAAATCTGTCAGTTTCCTCATTTGTAAAACCTGATTGTGCAACTTCGAAAGATCCTAACGCAAATGGGTATGATTAGTCACCTGTACCAGATTAGTGCACCCAAACAGGATCTGGAAAGAAGAAACTCCGGAGAGAAAGATCATGCAAGAAGATGTCACTGGTAACTGACAACACTGCCACTCTGCAGCTGGCTGTTTTCACTCAGACTCTGTACGTCTTTGCTTATCCGTAAAATGGGGTAATAATAATCATGGTGCAGACAGGGAAAACAGGCCAAGAGCAAAAGCAACACTTTCAAGATTATATGACAGGAAACAGGCCTGTCATTAGTCGTATTCCATGCTACCTTACACACCATCATGGATTTTGTCTCTAGTTTTGTTCATTAGCTACATGTGACACTGGTCATAGGTATCAGAGATGTTTGCTCACACATGCCTGCTGACATCCTTAGGAAGGAGATGCTAGAATGATAACCACTGTGCAGAAGAGGAGACTGGGGAGGTCCGGAGAGTCACAGTGGCTTGTCCAGGGTCACATAAGTGATAAGGAGGAGGAGCTGGGGCTGAAACTACATGTATTTCCTCCGAGCTGTGAAGCTGGCTGCACCCAGGCCTTGTACAGAGGTGTGGTCAGGCAGTGTTGGTGGAAGTGTGGGCAATAGAGAGAGTTCATGGGGAAGGAGGGTCAGCAGTCAGGTACCCAGAGGGGCACTTGCAGTCTTGTACACAGAGGTGGGGTTCAGGAAATGAGGTACCAGGAAGTGACCTCACTTCCTTGACGACAGACCCCAACTGAACTCGGAACTCGGTAACCTGGCACCCACATTCTATACACAGCCCCTTCCCCAGCTCACTTGGCCACAGGCAGAGTGAGATGTTGTGCTGTATCCCGAGGTCCCGGGGCAGTAGCCCCAGGCAGCCCTGGGCTGAGAGGTTTGTCCGATGCTTCCGGCGCTGGGTCAGCCCTCGCCCTGGACTCCTGTGGCCATTTGGCAGGAGGTCCCCAAAGGTAATGTCAGGTGTCCCAGGACAGGGGGGGCCAGGCCAGGCCAACACTGTGAGCCTCCCTGGGTGACCGCACACCCTTCTCCTGTGTGTGGGGGGACATGAGGACATGGGACACCCTCCCAGGGCAGGGGCAGAGGGTGGGGGCTTTATAAACCTGCTGGTCCTGGTGCGTTCACACCTCAGGTCAGGGCTGGAGGGTGAAAGGGGACAGCGGGGGTGGCAACCACCACCCTGTACATGAACCCTGGGCCCTCAGGCTGTCTTCTCATGTCCTCCCTGGGGTTAAGACTGGCCTCCAGCCCCTTCCCTCCTGGGGGTTCACGGTGCTGTCACTGTGCATCTCTCCCCTCTCCTGTCCTAGAGTGAAGACAAGTATTTCCTGAGCCTGGATGCCACCCACATGTTGTGGCCTGTCTCCGCAGGCACCCTGCAGAAGTGGGTGGAGCACCTGGTGCCCGCTGTCATGCGTGGCAACCACTCGTACGTCCACACATTTCTCCCGAGCTACAGGAACTTTGCCACTCCCCAGTAGGTGCTGCACCTGCTTTTCCTCGGTAGAGCACTCTGCCCATCGATCACACAGTGTCACTAGGCCGCCTCCCAGCTGTGAGTCTTGGGACTGTCACCACACCCTTCTAAGCCTCAGTTTCCACCTGTGTTCAGTGGGTGGTAACAGGAACAAGCTCCAGTGGGTCCCCCATGGAAAGTGCTGCTCCTGAGTCCAGCCCTGTGGAAAGTTCTGCTGGAGGGGCCACGGTCGTCCTCATTCAGGATTCCTGCCCCCCCCCACGAGGAAGTCTCTGTCACACCCTCACTGACCTCGTTGACTTGGGCTTCACTCTTTTCACATTTGAGATTCTATCTGTAGGCTTCTGGGTGTATTCAAAGCAGGGAGACTGGAGGCTGGCAGAGGGGCTTCAGGTGCACCCAGATATCTTGGGAGGAGTTGGTTGGCGTTCATTCCTTCAACAAACATATCTGAAGTCACACTATGTGCAGTGACTTTCTGGGCACTGACCATATTCCAATGAACCGAGGAGACTACATTCCCTGCCCTCCTGGGCTTCCATTCTAGTCAGAGGTCAGACAACCACAATATACATGAGAAGCAGGTAGTGCCACCATATGGTAGATGTGACACCGTCCTGGTCTCCTCTAGGTACAGAAGCATTCTTTCCAATTTTCATGGGGATGGCGGAGCCCTGGAGCAGCTAAAATGGTGAGTGGGGTTTGGGTGCGGATGGAGGGGCTCCCATCTCCACAGAACTGTGTGTGGTCGGTGGGGGCCTGTGGA
Source organism: Cynocephalus volans (assembly GCF_027409185.1). NCBI lineage: Eukaryota > Metazoa > Chordata > Mammalia > Dermoptera > Cynocephalidae > Cynocephalus > Cynocephalus volans. The sequence continues at coordinate 10,298,341 of NC_084464.1, read as the reverse complement.
TGGGGGGGGCTGGCAGAACTCTGGCTGCCACACATCTTATGATTCCTGCTACAGGGCCCAGGGCACAGGCTTTCCTGCAGGAAAAGGAGTCAAGATGAGCTGGGGAGGGGGCCACAGGCACTGTAGGGTGTGCGAGAGGCTGGAGAGCAGAGTGAGCCCAGAGAGAACCTGCCCCCACCCCTCCCATCCAGCCCTGCCCACACCCCCAGAGCCCGTGCTGAGCCAGAGCAGGTGTGCAGAGCATCCCGCTCAGACTCGGGGATGCTCACCCATGCGGATGCTCAGCTGGTGCTGGTGGTGCAGAGTGTGGTCAGGGTCAAGAGATCAGTGTCAGTGGGAAGAGGAGATGCAGATTTTGATGCAGACACTTGGGCAGCACATCCACGTGTCAGCTCAAGTTTGGGGTTTTCCAAGGGCCCTGGGAAGGCCAGGGGAGCAGAGCCTCCCTCTGTTTCCTCATTCATCAGATATTCCTGGACACCTCCTGTGTGCCAGCGAGTAATGCCCAGAGCAGACAGCACCCTCCTGCCCTGATGGACAGGTCATTCCAATAGGGACGGGGCAGGGACCCAGACAGAGGAGGGTGTCAGGTTTCCCTGAAGAAGGGAAAGGTGGTCACACCAGTGATTGAAGGCTCCCCCCACAGAGGCTTTTGCCAGCCCCTCCTTGGTTTCCAGGACCATCTCTGCCGGGGCTGCCGTACTGGGGGTGGACATTGGAGGGGCTGGTCTATGTTCAGGCAGGGGCACAGGGGACAAGACTGCAGCTCACTCAGGGGAGCCCTGAGAGGGCAGCATAGAGGGATAGGCCAGGCCTCTGATGCTGCTGCCCACCTTTCTCCCCCAGTGCCATGTCCTCCATCCTAGAGATGTGGCTGGAATTCTATTACATTGATTTCCATGAGAACCCCGAATTTCATTCTTTGAAATCTCTGCTGGTCTATGTACATGTCAATATGCCGGGTTCAGAGGTGGAGTGCAAGGCTGATCTTCTTCTGGCACTGCTGGAGAAGCTGGAGCACCCGGAGACTGAGGGTGAGGAGGAAGAGGGTGGGTGTCTGTGAGGGTTTGGGGAGGGGGCCGGGCTGGGAAGCCCTGGCTCCAGAGCTCCCACAAACACCCTCACCAGTCCCCACTCCAGAGCTGTCCTTCCCCTTCCCTGCCACTGTGCTTGTCCTCATTTTTGTCTTTGTCCTGCACCTCCCAAATTTTATCATTTTTTCTTGACTTATATCCCTTGTATAAAATAAAGTGTTTAAATATTTTCAAAATTACAATTCAGTGGCATGAAGTACATTTCTCATGTGCTGCAGCCCTCACCTCTGTCTAGTTAGAGAACAGCTTCATCAACTCTGTAGCCATTAAGCTGTCACTCCCCATCCCGCCTCTCCTAGTCCCTGACAAACACTCCATTTTCTCTGTGTGTGAATTTACCTATCGTGGATTGTTCCTTTTGTATCTGGCCACATAATATGAGAAGGAACTGATTAACTTTTATTTTATGTTTCTAGTAAGAGGAAACTTACAGAAAAATCAAAGACTATATGTAGAGACACAAAGCCCCGATAGTTATTATTGCCCTAATCTTGAAATAGGAACTACTTTTGAATGACTGGAGAGCCAGATGCCACAGAGGAAAAGACTGACTTTTCCTGGTCAAAACAAACCAAGAATAATGTCCAAAGCTTAAAAGACAAACCCCAGATTGGAAAATTCTTCATGATCAGAGAAAGGGGCATTATTCCGTCGGATAACCCGGAGTCTGAAACAGCTTGAGAGCCAGGACTACAGGCACTGCCTGGACACCAGCAAGCAGGTGGGGCAGGAGGAGCTGCAGACAGAGCTGGGGGACCTAGAATGGGAGGAGGCAAGGCTGGCCCAGGAGCTGGAGGACGTGGACGTGAACCTTGCAAGGGTGGCTGCGGAGCTGCAGGCAGCCCAGGCCGAGACTGCAGAGCTGCAACAGTGGGAGCGGTGGGTCCAGAGGGACTGCAGGGCACTGGAGTGGCAACAGCTGGGACTGTAGGATGAGCTGAGTAGTGTGCAGAATCAGCTGCGCCACGCCCATGGGCAGCTGCACTGGCTGAAGAAAACCAACATCTTCAACGCCACATTTAAGATCTGGGAGGAGGGCCCCTTGGGCGTCATCAATAACTTCAGACTTGGTTCTCCCCCACTGATCCCGTGCACTGGAATGAGATTAATGCTGCTTGGGGACAGACGACATTGCTGCTGCTTGCCCTTTCCCATGAGATTGGGCTGCCGTTTCAGAGGTACAGGCTGGTCCCCTGTAGAAACCACTCCTATCTGAAGTCCTTAACAGATGGCTCCACTGAGCTGCCCCTGTTCTGTTATATGGGTGGGGTGAGTCCTTGAGTAACAGACTTGACCATGCCATGCAGGACTTCCTGGACGGCATGCAGCAGTTCAAGGAAGAGGCTGGGAAGGGTGAGCAGGGCCTCTGCCTGCCCTACAAGAGCCACGTGGGCAAAGGCCTGCTGGAGGACGCTGGGGGCAGCAGGGAATGCTGCTCCATCACCACCCTTTTGAACACAGAGGAGCGGTGGACCAAGACGCTCAGACTCATGCTGCTCAACCTTAAGAGGAGCCTCACTTGGGTGTCCTTAAAGTACCATACAACATAACTTTCTCATTGGCCAGTTAGCTTGGTGGTTAAAGCCCACATGTAACACCAAGGTCAAGGGTTTGGATCCTCACATCGGCCAGCTGACAAAAGCAAACCAAAAAATAACTTTCTTTATTGTAATAATACTATCAGATGGTAATCTGAGTACGACGTGTTTATAATTCAAAAGATGAATACCAACACCAGATATTAACTGAAAATCAAAATAAACCATTGCCCAGAGCAAACCAAGAATCACGGCTATCCTTCCCAGCACATCTTTGTCCGCCCTTCTGTGGACCTTCCTCTCCCCTTCTCCCCCACCCAGACAAACACTGAAAACAGGGGAAATTGACAAGAGGACAAGATCCCTCCTACATAAAGGGCTGCAGGGATACAGAAGGCAAGAACTGAGGCTGGGGATAAGAGGGGCGGGGTAAGGAGAAAGGTGGACGTTTTCAGTTTTGGGTGAGAAAAAAATGATTTGAGGCCACTGATGTATGTAGTGGAGCTTTGGGGCAGGGGTTGGGGGAGAACATTCAAAGATTCAGTTTTGGCTGCCACGTATACTGTGAGCCTCTCCTCTTCTTTCCTGAGAAACTTCCAGTAAGTTTCCACACCTTCTTTCATGATTTAATGCGAGAAGTATGTCTTCCTGGGCTGTGTCATTATGTGCAGATTAATTTTGAGGTGAGAGGGTATGGTGGCCAAAGACTAACTGGTGACATTGGCTGATAGATCAATTAAGGGGTCACAGAAAGCTGAAGATTAAAAAGGAGCCAACAAGAGGCATTTTTTAAAATGCCAGTTGTGTCATGCCATCCCCCCAATTCTCAATTGCTCTTGGGATAAACTCCCAAATCCTTACCCTGGTCTTCAAACCCGGGTGACCTGTCCCTGACAGGACAGGTCACATTACACTCCTCCCAGCTCCTCTCTGTTCCAAAAGGTGCCAATCCCGCCCTTCCTCTGCCCTTGCCCTTCCTATTCCCTGTGTGTCAACATTTTCTAATCAAACTGTACACTTCTTGAGGGCTCGTTTAGCTTTGTTGTCCAGATGACACGTAGAATCGTTCCTACATACTGAGTATCTATAAATAGAAGTGGTCATTGTGAAAGAGAACAGGAGGGCTGGCCAGTTAGCTCAGTTGGTTAGAGCACAGTCTTAGAACACCAACTAAACCATGGGTTGGGATCCCCGTACTAACCAGACACAGGAAAAGCAGAGAGAGAGAGAGAGAGAATAGGGAAGCGGTTAATTTGTCACAGACTTGGAGAGAATAGAAAATTCCAATAGGAGATTGATGAAATGGATTAATGTCTAACTAAGCCTGTGACGGAATACCACGTAGGTATTAAAATCTTGTAGAAGAAAAACAACATAATACTTAATGACAATGCTTAGACTATATTAAGTAAAAAAGATGATATTATAATAAAACACATAATTTTATACTCCAAAAAGTTGGTTTTTGTTTCTGTTTTGGCAGCTGGCACGTATTGGGGTCCGAACTCTTAACCTTGGTGTTAGCAACAGAATGCTCTAAATAACTGAGCCAACTGGCCAGCTCCAGAAAAATATTTAAAGAGAAAATATTTCCAAGAATTAAGTATCCTTTTAATATACGAAGGTATTTCCCTGAAAGTTTTGTACTTAAAGTAATTAAAATTTTCTACCTGATATTATGAAAGAGACGGGATACTGGTTTTCAGCACTTCTATTTCACGTGTACTGGTGGTTCTAGCTAGGGCAATAAATAAAAAGTAAAAGGTATAAGGATTAGAAGGGGAAAAAATAAAATTATATGTATATAACATAATCATATAATATCCAAAAAAATCAACAGATAGATTATTAGAATTAATAAATAAGTTAAGAAATTCACTGGCTACAAAATCTATACAAAAATCAAATGTATTTCGCTATCTAAGCAACAATTAGAAAAATAAATTTAAAACAGTTTAAATTATTAAATAACAAGAGTAATCTGACAAACAGCCCTTTGCACAGAATATCATGTTATCAATTGCCTCTAAAATAGGGGTTGGCAAGCTTTTACTGTAAAAGGCCCCATAGAAAATGTTTTAGGATTTTGGGTCCATGTGGTTTCTGTTGCCTTTAGAGTGTAAAAAGCAGCCAGAGAAAATATGTGAATGAAGTGGGCATGGCTGTGTTCGAAGGAAACTATATTTACCAGAACAGGCAGGAGGCTGGATCTGACCCGTGGCCCTAAAAGATGGATTCTGTCAAGTCATAGACTTAAGTCTCTTGTCTGCAGTTACATAGCCAACTTGAAGGAGTTCCCACTGCCCAAATTTGGGACAATTTGAGCATCACGAAGAAAGGATAGTAATAACTTTTTATAAAACATTGAAAAAAAAATCCATGAATCCTTAATGATACTGGAAACGAAGGGGGCGAAACACTTATTTGTCATGATTTGAGATGACTCATATGGCTAATTCTTACTTTAAAATCCAGCATTGAAAAAAGGAAAAGAAAAGAAACATTTAAGTAACATAATAAATTCAACATTGAAAGGGAAAATGATGAAGTACGCCCTGTTTTAGGAGGAACTGCAGTTTATCCCCAGATGAGAAGAGAAAATTGCTTATAGAAAAATGACACCTAGGGGGCTGGCTGGTTAGCTCAGTTGTTTAGAGCACAGCCTTGTAACACCAAGTTCATGGGTTCAGATCCCGGTACTGGCCAGCCAAAAAAGAAAAAAAGAAAAAAGTGCCATCTAATAAATGTAGAATGAACAATAAAGTCATCGACTTAGGTTTGGGTAATTGAAGCTGGAAAGAGGGTCTTGGGAAGCAGATACTTGCATAGCACCAAAGTACCCACAGACAAATGGCTGGCTCACTGACCATCCTTTATACTGAAGAAGTTTGCTGTCAACTTGAACCAGGTTATGAAATTTAACATCACTAAAAAATAATAATAAATTAAACAAATTTAACATCACTAGCACTGAGGCAATCTACTATTGTATTCCATACCTCTTGCCAGGATGTATTCACCTCCTGACATCGTCCAGAAAGTATTCTTGCCAGAAAAAAGTTTTATTTAACCATTCTAAGCTGTTAGACCTATGTTCAGCTTATTGGAACAAGTTAAATGCCATCACAAAGAAACAATCAGATTGCTCCAGAATATGACAGTTTTTTTAATAAGACAACTGACCTGGTTTTCAAAAAATCATTTTTTTTTAAAGTAGGGGGAAAGCGTAGTGGATTGAATTGTGTCCCCCCAAACTCATTGAGGCTTGACTTGTACTCCCCAGGTTTTCTGTAGTAGAAACTTAGGAGTCCAAGCCGGCGTGTGAGCTCAGGGGTGAGCAGGTGAATCCAGAGAACGAGGCGGCGATGGAGGCGCGGGTCAGGGAGATTGGCGTCCGCCTGGTGCAGGTGGAGGGGCAGAGGAAGGACGGCGGGCCAGCCCCAGGCCGGGTGGGCAGCCCGCAGGCCGGCTCGGAGGTGTTCTCGGGCGGCTGCCCCAGGACCTCTCCGAGCACCAGGGGATCCCACTGTGGCAGCGCGCGGGCCTCCTGCGAGATCCACCTCCCGATGACCTTCGGCGGCCTGAACCGCGGCTTCCCGACGCCCGCTGCAGCTCGCGGCGCGGCGCGCAGGCCGCCATGACCACGCTGCACAGCCGCCCGCTGCGGCGAGAAGAGCGAGCTGCGCGTGGATGGGTCGCCGCCGACGGGAGCCGCCGCCGCTGCTGCTCGCGCTGCAGCCTCCGGGCCCGGCCTGCAGGAGGCGCTGCCGCTGCCCAGCCCTGGCGGCGCCCTCGCAGATCGCGCTGCTCAAGTTCCGCTCGCAGCGCACCGCCACCGGCGGCCATGGCCCCAAAGGCCCTGGTGGGAGGGTTGTCAGCCTCTGTGCAGGGCAGGTGGCCGTGGAGTGGCTCAAGCCAGACCCGAAGCGGCGACTCCGCCAACAGCTTGCGGGTGCCTCACTGCGGTGTCTACAGCCGCAGGGTAGCCGATTGGCCTTGGCTAGGGACAGGCTAGGGTCCCAAGGGGCTTGGGCTGCCCTCCAGCTACTGTGCCAACAAATGAGGCTGGGCAGCCCGGTGTTCCTCACCAAGTGTTTGGGCACAGGACCTGCTGGCTGGCACCACTTCCGGTACCAGGTGGTGATCCCTGGTCATCCAGTGCCTTTCAGCGGTCTTATCTGGGTTGCGCTGGCCGCAGATGGGCAGGACGGGCATGACTTAGCCATGGATGCGGTGTCCGCACAGCTGCTGGAGGCACTGAGTGAGTCTGGGGCCGGCTTCTTGTGGTCTGCTGGGGCTGAGCCAGGTGCCATCATGAAGCAGTGACCCCGTCCTCTCACCACAGGCAGCCTAAACAAGGAGGAAGCGCCTGTTTCAGTCTCCAGCCCAGCAGGCCTGGGTGGCCACTGTCTGATCCCATTGGGGGAGGGGCGGGGTCCTGCCGCATGTGTGACACAGCCTCCCTGCTCAGGCAGGGCCTCATAGCACCTGGGTGGATCGGGTTTGGCTTATGCTTTGGTGAAGGACCTTGCCCTCCCCCTCCCAGCCCAGGGTCAGACCTGACCCCATGGTGACACCCACACCTACCTTTGTCCCGTCACCCCTCTTTCTCCCACAGCTCAGTAGGAATCATGGTTATTTTCTTGATTTCTTTTGGTTGGATTTTATTTGTGGGGCCGGCTGAACCAAAGGGTCAGAAATCCTGCCTTCATCCCCACTTCTTGGCATCTGGGTTTGGCTTATGTATAGTTTTCAGTTTCTCTATGCTGCTTGTATTTATATTAAATCCCTGGTTGGTGTAAAAAAAAAAAAAAGAAAGAAAGAAACTTAGCCCCCACTGTGACTGTTAAGAGGGTGGGACTATTATGGTAGCTGAAAGGTGGAGCCTTGATGAGGTGATTGGATTGTAGGACCATGCAGGAGCAAATGGATTAAAAATCGTGGACTGGGGTGTGGTTCTGAGGACTTTAAAAGAAGAGGAGGTCCTGTCTTTCTCTGTCTTGCTCTCTCAGCTTCCACCATCTTGCAATGTGAGACCCCGGGGTCACTGTCACCACCACCAGATGGACTTTGGACTTCCCAGCCTCAGAAACTGTAAGCAATAGATTTTGTTTTCTTTACAAATCACCCACTTTCAAGTATTTTGTTATAAGCAACAGGAATGAACTAACACAGAAGATATTTGATTAAAAGAAACAAAACAAGGGCCAGCCTGTGGTTCAGTCGGGAGAGTGTGGTGCTGACAGCACCAAGTCAAGGGTTAAGATCCCCTTACCGATCATCTTTTAAAAAACTGAAAGAAAGAAAAAAAGTAACAAAACAAGTGATTATAATGTGAACTTTGAGAAAGAAAAAAGCAGCCCCTGACCACCATAGCTGAGCCAGGCCATGGCGTTCTCCTACTGAACATAAACCATGTCCCAGAACACTCTCTCTGTTACCTTTCTGGAGCAAGATAAAAACCAAGACCATTCTCTAATTGTCTAAGAACAGACAAAAACAAGAACTTTGTCCAAACCACAAAATGGCCAGATGTCTCCCTTTCTTGCACTATTTGGCCTGCTTCTAAGTAAAAATTAAGATAATCATAGAATTGCTCTTGCTTTTTGACAGCACCCAGTCTAGAACAAAACCACCCCTTCCTTGAACCCTCTCCCAATCAACTAACACAAGCTGAAGTCCTATAAGCCCCATCTTGAGCTGCAAATAGTTCAATCAAATATGTCCTATCCTCCTACATTTACAAGTATGTTACTGGCATCCAGGTCCCACCGCTTGCTCACCAATCAGAAACAAAAGACTGGTGAGTCCCAAATGTTGGTGCGAGGCAGGAAGTTCATTATCAGATGTCTAAGGAGACAGACTAGAACTGTCTACCACTTTAGGGTTTCAGGGGACTTTAAGGGGGAGCGGAGGGAATGGAGTATGAAAAATGAAAAGCAGGAGGGAGGGGCACGTGCAAGGAACCAGGTGCAGTCTCAGCCAGCCTCCGTCTGGTTTCTGCTCCGGTCCTTGCTGTTATCTCAGGGTCCTGTTGGAGGGATGGATTCAGCATAGCTTTAGTGAGTCTTCCTTGGATAGCACATGCAATTCTGCAGCTCCAGGTCGACCGGAGAACAGCTTCACGTCCATGTAAATAATGTCATCTTGCCCCATAACCGAGGTTCAAAATATCAAATAACCATGGGGAAAGAGAGAACTCAGAGAAATGAAGTCCAAGGGAAAAAAAAAAAAAAAAAACATCCGTGTCCTATTCAAATCTTTTAGAACCCATGCAGTTTTAGTTCCCAACATGGCTTCAGTCCTGCTCACTCCTACAACTTTCCTTCCTAATTACCTGGAAAGTCAGTTTCAAGTTTAGAATGTTTAGACACCCTGCAGTTCCAGGCTGTGCCATACTGAGAGGACCACAGCCCGCACACGATCTCCCCTTCTCTTCCCACCCCGGCTCCACTCCACAAGTCAAAGATCCTCTTGGGTTTCCACGTGAACACCACAGCTCTCACATTCAAGCTGCAAGCACAGCCCTGCAGTCAGCTGCCTTCCAGACCAGAGGTGCACACACCAGCAGCACAGGCCACCGTTGGGAAGGAGCAGGGACAGAGGCCTCTGGAGTTCCTGACGTGGGCTCTGGGCCACCCGTGCAGAGAACGGCAGGATCCTAGATATTTTTAGTATTTATACCTAACAAGGACTACAGCTATGGGACAACAGGATTCATTTATTGATACGTTTCCCAAAGTCTACAGCATAAAAGAGAGGCAACGGGCGTTCTAAGACCTCACTGCCGCATCCTCTAGCTTGTGTTCGCTGCCTAACGCTTCTCTGAAGCCACATGGTCTTACTTTTCTTTTTCCTTTGGGTCCCCTTCCTCTCCCTGACTTTGGCCTCAAGTTCCATTTATTTCTTTTCCATTGCCCCCATCAGCACGGATGTTCGCCATTAACTCCCAATCAATTCCTCTCTCTGACATTTTCTAATCCCGAGTCTCTCTAAAGGTGATTCTCCAGCAGGTCTGTCACCCTCCCTGTACTTCTCCAGCCACTTCAGATCCTCCTCTATGTCCCCGGCTGCCACCACTCTCTCTCTCTCCCAGTGATCTTCACTTTTCTAAGTCGGGCAGCTGCCGAATCCTGACAGATGGACTCAACCAATCCACGAGGATAAATACCACAGGCCACCAATCAGCATCCGCCGAGGGCGGGACTTCACTGAAGTTCCTCGGGTCCTGACAGCAAGGACCTGTTGCCACCGCCGCGGGGCCCACGACCGGCTCGGGGCGACAGAATCGGTACCCGGCATGAGGTTCCTGCCGCCCGCGCCAACCACTGCCAACGATCAGACCCGATCGCTCAGCCGGCCCGAGCTCGGCGCGCACCGCCCCACATCCCCCGGGCGCGGGGATCCTGGAGGCCGCCCTGCGGGGTCCCGACCTCCGTCTCCCGGCCCGACTCCCGCAAGCAGCCCCGCCCGGCAGGGGCCAGTCGGCCCAGGCGCCCGCGCCCGCGGCGGCAGCGACTCACCAGGAAGTTGGGAGTTTTCCGTTCTCCCGCCCGCGACGGAGCCGGAGCGGGCGGGCGGTTCGGCCAGGCGCGGCGGCGTAAAGGCCCGCTGGGCCGGGGACTGGGCTGGGCAGCGAGGCCGGGAGCCGATCGGCCACCTCCCGCCGCGCCGTCCGGCGGACGCTGCAGGCGCGGGCACCCACCCTGCGACAACGAGGCGCGCGCGTCCTCCAACGGCTCCCGCTCCTCCTCCAACGGCTCCCGCTCCTCCTCCAACGGCTCCCGCTCCTCCTCCAACGGCTCCGCTCCTCCTCCAACCGCTCCCGCTCCTCCTCCGCCGCCGGCGCTGTCAGGAGTGTAAACGTCGCGCGTCCCCAGGAGAGGGGCGGGGCGGGCGCAGGCCCCTCCCCCTGCCTTCGGGCGACTTCCCACTGAGTCGGGGGTCGGCCTCCTTTTGAGAACGTGTTTTTTCTTCATTAAGTTATCTAAACGCCCCCAGTTTGCCAATGGTGAACCGACTTGAGGTCCCATTTGTTCTTGTGGATCACAGCGTTTTGACTCCACCCTCTTTTACTACGTGATTTAAACTACCTGCCTGCTTGGGTCAGCCCGTGGCCCGCTCCGGAGAGAGCGGCGACTGCGAGCGCGGTGGCGCTCGAGCCGCGGGTTCGAATCCTATGTGAGCGCGGTGCGTACGACACCAAGCCAAGGGTTGCGATCCCCTTACCGGTCACAAAAAAGAAAATGAAAAAAAAAAAAAACTACCTGTCGCCTAATGTGAGTGCAGGGAAATGAGGAAAAGAGGCGTTTTTCTGAGTCTGGCTAAGAAAACCTTGTGTAGGTGTTCCAGTCCAGAGGAGAATTAATGGCTTTTAGGATGTTCCCAAAAGGTGAATGACCTGGTATGAATCTTTGGGGAAAAAAATAAAATAAAAAATAAACGTACATTTATACATATATAGGATCTTTTTTAATAGACCGAGGATCTTTGAAATATATATATTCTGTATTGTGTGTGTGTGTGTGTGTGTGTGTGTGTGTGTACGCGTCAAATTCTAAGCTCTTCTTGAGCTTAGATTTATTATATACAACTGATACTCAATATTTTCACTTAGATGTGTAATAGGTATTTGACACTTAATGTATCTAAAACAGAATTCTTGATTTCCTACCTGAAATCTATTCCTCCCTTACTATTTAGCATCATTCCCTTCCCAGTCACCCAATAGCTCTTCCCTTTCCTCATGCCCCACCTGCTATCCACGCACAAACTCTTTTGGCACCGAACTTCAAACTGTATCCAGAATCCTAACTCCTTCATCATTTCTATTATTATTATTATCCAAGTACAAGCCACCATTAATTCCTGCCAGGACAGCTACAATAACTTCCTAACTGGTCATGTCCCTTTTCATCTTGCCTCCTAGAGTCCAATCTCCACACAGGAGCCGGAGTTCACTTGAAATAATATATATGGGGGCTGTCTGGTTAGCTCAGTTGGCTTGAGCATGGTACTGATAACACCAAGGGCCAGGGTTCAATACCTACACTGGCCAGCCACCAAATAAATAAGTAAATAAATAAAATAACATATGTTCAATAATGTAGGTAAAAAATTTAAATGTCAAATGTAGACTTTCAATCAAACAAAGAAAAAATGTGTGTAGAAAAGTAGCTTAAAGTAAATCACCAAGTTGTTTTCTCACAGTGGTGAAAGAATGGGCTATTTTCATTTTGCTACTGTATATGTCCTATCTTCTTCTAATTAACAAATGACCTTTCATTTCATCAAAATCGTGCAAGCACATGCTTAAAAATTAAATAACATAGCTTTATAATGAAAAGCAATGTTCATCTTCTGTTCAACTGCTACACCACCTGATTCTAGTTTCCAGAATAAAACTTTCAATCATTTCTGTTTTAAATCTTGCATGTTTACCTTTATGTCTCCAGATAATTACTCGTAGGAGTCAGATACAAGTCAGGCTATTCTAACACCAACCCCCCAAATATAGTGGTGTTAGCATGGCAGAAGCTATTTTCCTCTCACATAGCCCTAGTAGGCAATTTAGAGCACTCTGATAGTGCTGGGACCCGGGCTCCTTCTGTCTTGCTGCTCTGGCCTCTGTGAGAGGTGGACCTTTTCCACGTGCTTAACAGACTCTCTGCCTCAGCTGCATTCCAGCCTAGGGAGGTAGAGCAAGCGCCATGCTTTTCATATTTTAAGGACCTGATCTGAAGTTCGAACACTTTTCTTCAGCTCCCATCCTTGTTGGCCATACCTAACTGCAAGGAAAATGTAGTTTTTGCTAGGTGGCCATGTGCCCTGATTCATTTTTATTGTATAAAAAGGAGGATGAATATTAAATAGTTAACTAGAAGCCTCTGTTACATTTATACAGCTCTTTTTGAATATTCAGCTTCGGCTTTTATCTGTTGACTCCATCACTGCTTGATGATGATCTAGTTTATCTGTAATGCTTTCTCTTCTTCCCTCCCTCACTAGCAGATCTGCATCAATAATATTGGCCCTTCTATTAGTTTCCTTTATTGCCCCCTCTGTAAAGTAACTATCTTGTCATCTATATCCTTCCCTCCACTTCTCAATGTTGTAGCCAAATCCTTACTTTTATACTGTCAGGGTTCAGAACTTTTAAATTTTTTACATGCCTAAATAAAGTTTTCAGTGTTTGTATACAGGTTGATTCCATAAGTTAAAGAACCAACTAATAATATTTACATCGTTTGATGGTGTAAATATTGATCATTGTTGTGTCAAGTAGTGTTCTTCAACTCCATGCTCTTGGACTTTCCAGCCTCCAGAACTATGAGCTGAATAATTTTCTGTTCATTGTAAATTACCCGGTCTGTGGTATTCTGATACAGCAACACAAAATGGACCAAGATGCTATACTTTTGCGCCATGAATTTATTATATAAATATTTTACTCTTCCATGTGTGAATGTTTTCCTTTATCTTCCAGCTACTTGCACATTCTATCTATTGTTTGGACCCAGTTTATTCATCTTTATGAGGCATCCTAGTACATTTGCTTCATATTCAGGCCATGATTTTCTTGCTCTGGTTTTCATTTTGACCTGGAGTTCCTCATCACTCCTCTCATCCTCTGCGCACTCTGCCATTTGCTTATCCTTCCGTTCTTCCAGCACTCTCTCACACCATCTGGTCTCAGGCCATCCCTTCAGCCTTCTTCTCCTGTCCAGTCTCCCCACGGGCCCTGTTGCCTCACGCTCACACTAGAGCTTCTTTCTACTGCCCCCCTGAGTTGGTTACACTGTCTTCTGAATCCCGTAGTTTACTCTATCCTAGTTTAGTTCTTTGCTTTCTTGGAACACATCCTCAAATAATTCCTTTAGAAAAGGTATGCGAGAAACAAACTTTTTCACCCATGGCATGTTTACAAAATGTCTATATTCAATTCTAACAGGGAATAATGTTTTAGGTATAGAATTTTAGGTTAATGGCATTTTCCCTCAACTGTGAAGGAATGCTCCACTGTCCTCTGGGATCCATTGTCAAAAGTTTCATATAGAACCTATAACTACTTCCGAATTTCAGCCCTACTTTTTCCAACCTACTGTCTAACGCATCTGGCCTGATGGTCAGGAACCCAGCATGTCCCCAGGGTCTGCTGGTCAGTCTAGCTTCTCTCTCCTCTGCTGCAGCCTCTCCATGAGGATTTTAAGCTCAGCTGCACTTGTCAGCACTTTTTCAAGAGTTTGCCTTCTGCATCCTCTGATACCCACCACACTTTCTTTCCATTGTTGTAGGTTTACATCTTTTACTATAATTTTAATGAACTTTCTTAAATGCAGTGTGCTTAGTCTGGCATCTTATGTTGGAAGTACACATTTCATGTTTAAAATTTTAATAATTTGGTTATCTTTAGAGGTTTTTCCCAGCCTCGTCTCCTTTTGCCTGCTCATCCTTACTCTTCGCTGTCACTGTTGAGATTTCTCCAATTTTTCCACACAAATTATTACCACATTTCTATATTTAGTCGTGGCCTCTTTACCTATCCTTTGACCTGTATTTGAATTTCCCTTTAGGTGATCTATAGGCCCCTCTAACTCATTAATCTACTCCTGGGAGACTAGGCTTATATGAGAGAATAAACTAGAGGACTTATCCCCAATCCTAACGCAACTCTGATGCCAGGCGATAGAGAGGAGACTTCTGGAGAGCACAGAAAAATCTAATTGGAATTTTAGAGTTGTTTTGCTACCTATGTGGTATGTAATGAAAACCCTTTTCATTGCCAACCCTTTAAAAATTATAACTATGTTTCTTTCTACAGTACTCACTTACAGAAGGAACTCTACACACATTAACTTGTTTAATCCTTACCACACCCTGTAAGTACTATTATTACCCCTGCTTTATAGATGGGGAAGCTAAGGCACAGGATCTAAATTGCTTACCCAGCAAAACATAGCCGGGAAGCTACAGAGCCAGGATTTAAACCATGCTGTTAACCATTACTCTTTAGTGTCTTCTGAAATCATCAACAATGTCGACATTTTTCACAGTATTTTTGTGAAAGTTATTTCTGTATGGACAGTGAAAGAAGATGCTGAGTTCTGAATCTGGGTAGTGAGGAGAAAGACAGATTAATATTAGCGGTGGTGCAGAGCAAGATGATAGAGGGACAACTAACTTCGGGGTTATAATAGCTGTCTCCCATCTCTTTTATTTTAATTATTATTATTTTTATTTTTTTTGGCAGCTGGACAGTACAGGGATCTGGGAAATCTGAACCATTGACCTTCATGTTATAACACCCAGTTCTAAGCAACTCGGCTCACCATCCAGCCCATCTCCCACTCAAGAGCAAGGACAATGTCTTTATTATCCCAAATACCCTTCAACGTTTTGCTCAGTGTTTAGGGGCTTGATAGATATTCATTGAATGGAGTAATAATACAGTAAATTTATATGTCATAATCATCTACATATATTAACCAAAAAACTGTATTCTGTTTAAAGGAAAGTCATTAGAACGGCTGTGTGATGAGTAACAACACTACATATAAATTGCCTTTTCCTTGCTAAGCAAAACCTTATATAATTTTATTTTTAAAAAAAGAGATAATACAGTGTTATGACATGCTCATCCATAATCAGCCATCAACTAATAAATTATGGGAACATAAATTAGACCTGCTGAGTAGAACCCTTAAACTTCAACCTTTCAACTCAAATAATATAATTTCCATGGTCAGCAAAGATTAATAATTTATCTTAAATAATTCAAATATAAAGAATTAGTTAACATTACGTTACTAACTCTTTTGATTATGCATTCTTCTAGGACTACCAGTAATTTTGATTTACTGACAGAGAGCATTTGTTTTGTTTTCCTGACATTTAGCAGGAATATGCCATTAATCAGCCTTTTGTTTTTCCTGAATCTGAAAATTTATTCGAAAAGAATTTCATAGAAACTCTTAATTACTGATAGTCATGGTTCTGCTACCACATAATGTTCTGAATAATAAATAACTATACTGATGGGGATTAATTATTAATTCTAGCTAGAAATCTTAGCCTTCCTAATGCAAATAATAATAATTGCACATAATAATGTTTATCATCTGGAAGGGGTATTAAAAATGAGAGGGCATTAATGCATGCAAAAGTAGTAAATATCAGAGATTCTATACATCATAGTAAAATAGTTCGGCGAATTTCTCTAGTAGAAGTAACCATTGGTCAAACTGATAAGCTTCAAATATCTACTACCAGGAATCTATATGTCCTTTCAGATCTATCTTTTAAGACCTTGCATAGAAAATCTCTTTCAACCCTAAAATACTATATTTCTATCCATGGGAGGTGATGAGGCTAGGATGGGACAGGATAATACATCGATACTGGCTTTGGAGTCAGATGACGTTGAGCTTAAATTCTGGCTCCAGTTTGCACTACCTACAAGCTGCTTGGCCTCGGGCCTATTATTTACCCTCTCTGACCTTCAACTTTCTTATCTGTATATTGAGAAAGATGCTAACTATTTTAGGTGGATGATTAGAAAAAGCCTAATAGGAGGTAAATTTTTTTAATTCCTGGCATATTTTGAAGAAATTTACAAAGCCTCAAATTCAAAAAGGAAGAATAATTATAATTTCTTTATACACACTGGGAAAGCTTAACCCAATTTGCAAGGAAAATAACAGACCTAGAGATAGTTTTCAAAACTGCTAAAGAGCTCACATCAATCAATAAAAAAGTGAAGAACAAATAAATAAATAATAGGATATAAACAAGTAGTTTAGAAAAAAACAATACCTGTGGTCAGTGCTATGGTCTGAATGTTTGTATCTTCCTAAGTTCATATGTTGAAATTCAAACCACCCAGAGTGTCAGTGTGAGGAGGAGATCAGGTCATGAGAGGAGGCTCCTCAGGATTTGGATCAGTGGCTTTATGAAACGGTCCAAGGGAGCTCATTTACCGTTCCACATGTGAGGACACAGCAAGAAGGTGCCACCTATGAACCAGGAAACTGACCCCCATAAGACACCAAATCTGCTGGCACCTGGCTCACGGACTCCCCAGCTTTTCAGACTGTGAGAAATAAATTTGTTTATAAGCTACTGGTTTTATGGCATTTTGTTAATAGCAGCCTGTACATACTAAGAGAGTAAACAAAAGAGACAATGTTCAACTTCTCTCATATTATAAAATATTATCAATTAGAAACCTAGGAGATATAATTTTTCACATATCAAAAATATAAAAACAGAGGATAGGAATGTCCAGGGTCACATGCAGGAGCTGAGGGCAGCCACCCAATCCACCCAAAAGCAGATGAGAGAGCATGCTGAAAACAGCACTTTCATGTGGGTGGCCCACCAAAGCCACTGCCATAGCAATGGTTGCCACAAAAACAACTCGATTCCACAGCAGTAGCCACAGCCACTGTGCAGGTGGCCTGACAGACATTCAACTTCACTGACACAAGGAGAGTCACCAGTGAAGAATGGAAAAAGAAGAGGAGATCTCTCTCCTCAAAGCCCACTCCAGAATGGTAGAAGAAACAGCTGCTCTACCAGATGTCAAGGCCTCAACTAGAAGCATGAAAACTGAAGAAAATATGACACCACCACAAGAATACAGTAATTCTGAAATACCAGAGCCTATAGAGCAGGAAGCCCTTGAAATAATGAAAAGGAATTTAGAGCAACAATCTTAAGGAAACTCACAGAGATCTTAGAAGACTCAGTTAAACAACATAATGAAGCAAGAAAAAAAAAATCCAGGTTATGAAGGAGGAAATTCACAAAGAGATAAATACTCTAAAAAAGAATGTAGCAGAACTCATGGACCTCAAATATTCACCCAACAAAATAAAAAACACAACCAAGAGCTTAAGCAGCAGGCTAGAGCAAGAAGAAACAAAGAGAAACTCTTAAAAGAAGCAAGAAAAGAGCATCAAATCACCTGTAGGTCAGAAGAAAATGGGATGATATATTCAAAATCCTAAAAGAAAAAACTGCCAACCAAAAATACTATACCCAGGAAGCCTATCCTTCAGCGATGAGGGGAAAATAGTGTATTTTCCAGACAAACAAAAACTGTGGGAGTTCACCGCCATATGACCAACCCTACAAGAAATCCTCAAGGAAGTCCAGAATCTGGAATCATGCATTGACACAAGAATATTTTTTTTCAGTATTTCCTACAACACTGTTTTTATTTATTTTCAATGTGCTCTGTAAGGTTACACACCATTCCTACTGATAAATTTCTGCAGTTTTCATTGCAACACCTTAGCATCTATGGCCCATGGCTAATGTTTTAGAGAAATATATGACCTCTCTGTCATCACACAAGAGCAGAGTTGACCACATCTCCTTGGAGAATTTTCAAACAGTTCCCAGAGCAAGTATTGTAACGTTTTCTCTACCTGATTGAATTCTATCAATAGCCTGTCCTGAGGCCAAGAAATGATATGGAAACTGATGAGAAACTATGAAAACAGCGTGTATAACAATTCTTAAAGCATCCCCAAAAGAAAAGCACTATTTAATCTATCTTGCCAGCTAGACACACAAAGAATCTTGTCACTCAGGTGACTGTCTTTCTTGACTTATGGTTTTCTACCATCTCATCATCAGTCAAATGTCCAAAGGAAGCTGATTTAATATTTTTTAATGGCCTAAAATGTCAAAATGATCATTTTTCAAAGAATTGTTTCTTTACTTAGACACGCTATCTAGAAATCTATTCATGAAGGGTTCTCTCATTACTATGGGACAACATTCCTTTGCAAACCACTGTTAAGGAAAAGATTATTCATGGGAAACTTCTAATTCTTTATAATACATAAAAGTTTCCATATAATTGTGAAGAATACTGCAAAAGAATACATTTCTATTTATCTCTAATTAACATGGAAGAAACTCTATTTACATGGTTCTTCTCTTTTTTCCATTTTGATGTAATGAAGTTTGATGATAAGTGCATAGGCTTGGGAGTCAATCCTAGGTTCAACGTCAGGATCCAGCTATCTACTGTGCATCTATTTAACTTCCAGCACCTTAGTTTCTTCATCTATAAATTGGTAACAATAAGACTGACCTTGTGGATTTGCTAAGAAAATTAAATAACACGTGAAAAGCAACCTGACATATAGCATGCATTATCAAATAGAATTAATATTACAAATTTAGATCTAAAATTGCATATTTACAATCATTTACATTAACCTTTCAAAATTTTCAGAAATACTTATAAGAGAGCAAGCTTATGGAACTCTGGTTAGGTCTATCCATTAATTCATGGACTCTTTATATCAATATTATAACTTTTATGTAAAATTAAACAAATAAAAATGAAACTATATGTAAACTACGCCTTTAATAAAAATGGTTTGGCATTAGGAGGGATCATGTGAAGAGAAATACATTCAATTATTCAAATTGTCACTGTCTCAGGCAGGTGCTCCAGAAGCAGACCCTGCCCTGAGATGAGAAAACATGTGCAAGTGATTTATCAAGGAATTTCTCCCAGGATATACCACTAATGAATGGGGAAAGCAGGAGAGGAAAGTGCAAGAAATCCAGTGAGGGACCATCTCAGGCTATGTCCCACCTTTAGCCTGATTCTACAGGGGAGTTCTGAGTCCAAACTGTGTGCCAGGTTTCATCCTTCCTTCAGGCAAGGGAGCTGGGCTTGGCATCATTTAGTCTTTGGCTTTGAACTTTGAAGTAGAGGGTGGGAAGGGTGGAGAATGTATACTCCAGGCACTTTGGGCTTTGTGACATGTGGACAAAGCAGCACCAGTAGTCCAAAGGAACTCCTGCAGAGAGAGTGGCAGGTAGGCTGTAAAAAACCAAAGCAGAGAGCATACCCAGGGTCCTAGCCAGGAGCTGAGGGAAGCCCCACCTGCCTAGAAGCAGGCAAGAAATGGAGCACACCTGGGGTCCATGGCAGGAGCTGAGGGCAGCATCCCCTGCATGGAAGCAAGCAAGAAGCATGTTGAAAACACCATTTCTGTGCTGGTGGTCCACCATAGCCACCACCACAGCCATAACTGCTGAAAAAGTGGCTCAACACCATAGCAGTAGCCACAGTCACCAGGCAGGGGGCCCACCAGACACTGAACTGCTTTCACACAAGGAAAGTCATCAGCAGAGACCAGAAAAAGCAGAGGATATCTCTCTCCTCAAAGCCCACTCCAGAGTAATAGAAGACACAACTTCTCTACCAGGTGACCAGACATCAATGTAGAGATACTAGAAATGAGAAATCCCAAGAAAATATGACACCACCAAAAGAGTAAATTAATTCTCAAATACCATACCCTATAGGGCAGAAAACCCTTGAAATGATGAAAAGGAATCCCAAGCAACAATCTTAAGGAAGCTCACTGAGTTTTGAGAAGACAGTTAGACAGCATAAAATCCAGGCTATGAAGGAGGAAATTTACAAAGAGATTAATACCCTGAAAAAGAATGCAAAACTCACAAAACTGAAATATTCACTCAACAAGATGAAAAACACCACTGAGAGCTTAAGCAGCAGGCTACAGCAAGAAGAAGAAAGAACTTCTGATCTTGAAGATAGACTTTTAGAAATAACCTAGGCAGATAAAAAAAAAGAATTTTAAAAAGTGAAGAAAATCTAAGAGAACTAGCAGACAACCTTAAGCCCATAGACTTTCAAATCATGGGTGTTCCAGAAAGGAAGGAGAAAGGAAAAGGCACGGAGAACCTATTCAATGAAACAATAATGGAAAACTTCCCAGGTTTGAGAAGAGACATGGACTTTCAGATTCAGGAGGCTCAAAGATCCGAACAGATTCAACCCAAAAAGATCCTCTCCGAGACTCATTATTGTCAGACTGGCAAAGCTCAAAGACAAAGAGAGAATCTTAAAAGAAGCAGGAGAAGAGCATCACGTCACCTATAAGGGAGCCCCTGTCAGACCAACAGCAAACTTCTCAACAGAAACTCTACAGGCCGGAAGAAAATGGGAGATATATTCAAAATACTAAAAGAAAAAAACTGCTGTCCAAGAATACTATCCTTCAGCGAGGCTATCCTTCAGAGATAATGGGAAAATAGTATATTTTCCACACAAACAAAAACTTCAGGAGTTCACAGCCACATGACCAGCACTACATGAAATCCTCAAAGAAGTTCTGCATCTGGAATCTGAAAAATGCTAATCACTACCATGAACACACGAGAAAGAACACAACCCACTGGCAGAACAAACATGCAAATGAGCAACAGAAAGAAACTAAATCTCACCACCTCAAAAAACCAACAAGCATTGAAGACAAATCATAAGACTGGGAAAAGAAACAGAGCACATTTAAAACATCTAAACAAAAAGTGACAAGATGCCAGGAGCAAAATAACACCTGCCAATAACAACCCTAAATGTGAATGGGTTAAACCCCCCGTACAAAAGGCAAAGACTGAGGGACTGGATCACAAAGCTGGACCCAACTACACGCTGCCTTCAAGACTCACCTCATCTGTAAAGACACACACAGACTAAAAGTGAAGGGATGGAGAAAGACAGACCATGCAAATGGAAACCCAAAATGAGCAGGAGTACCTATTCTTATATTGGATAAAATACACTAAAAACCCATAAAAAGAGACAAAGCCACTATATAATGATAAAGGGATCTATCTGGCAAGAAGACATATCAATCATAGATATGTATGCACCCTACACCGGACTACCCAGATATATAAAGCAAACACTGTTAGACCTAAAGAAAGAGATAGACCCTGATACAGTAATAGTGGGTGACCCAAACACACCTCTCTCAGCATGGGATAGATCATCTAGGCAATAAATCAGCAGACAACCACAGGGTTTAAACTATACTTTAGACAAATTTGACCTGGTAGATATCTATAGAACATTTTATGCAACAACTACAGAATATACATTCTTCTCATTAGCCAATAGAACATTCTCCAGGATAGACCACATGTTAGGTAGGTCACAAATCAAGTATAAGCAAATTTTTAAAAATCACAAGCATTTCAAGTATCTTTTCAGATCACAACAGATTAAAACTGGAACTTAATAACAAGAAAAACTTTGGAAAGTACTCAAGTGCATGAGAACTAAACAATAGGCTCTCTAATGAACTGTGGGTTCAAGAAGAAATTAAACAAGAAATCAAAAAATTTCCTGACATAAATTAAAATAAAGATACATGATACCAAAACCTGTGGAAACTGCAAAAGTAGTATGAAGAGGGAAGTTTATTGCAATAAACACTTACATCAAAAGAATAGAATACTTCAAATAAACAGCCTAACATTACAACTCAAAGAACTAGAAAAACAAGAACAATCCAATCCTAAAAGTAGTAGATGGAAAGAAATAATTAAGATCAGAGCAGAACTAAATGAAATAGAGACCAAAAAAACTATACAAAAGATCAATGAAATAAAAAGTTGGTTTTTTGAGAAGCAAAATAGACAATCCATTAGCACGATTTACAACAGCAACAAAATAGAGAGAAGACTCAAATAACAAAAATTACAAATGAAAATGGAGATGTTACAACCGATACCAAAAAAATATGAAGAATCATTAAAGAATATTATAAATGACTAGAGCCAACAAATATGAAAACCCGGAGGAAATGGATAAATTTCTGGACAAATGCAAACTATCAAGACTGAACTAAGAAAAAAAAAAAGAAAACCCGAACAGACCAACAACAAGCAATGATATTGAAGCAGTAATCAGCTGTCTCCCAACAAAGAAAAGCCCAGGACTGAATGACTTTACTGCTGAATTCTACCAAGGCTTTAAAAAGGAAGTAATACCAATTCTGTTCAAACTATTCCAAAAAGTTGAAACAGAGGCCACTCTCCCAAATTCACTCTATGAGGCCAGCATCACCATGATACCCAAACCAGACAAAGATCAAATAAAAAAAGAAAACTACAGACTCATATGTGTGATGAACATATATACAGAAATCCTCAACAAAATATCCACAATCAGAATACAGCAACAACACATCAAAAAAATTATACATCATGGATGGTGCAGAGCCTGCTGCAGGAGAGCGGGTGGGGGTCAGCTGCTGCTGCTGCTGCGGGCGCGGGGACCTGTGGGCGGTCGCTTCGTCCACAAGGCCAGGGGACCGACAAGCTGCCCATAGAGGAGACGCTGGAGGACAGCCCGCAGACAAGGTCTTTCCTGGTTGTATTTGAAGAAGATGCTGCAGCTATTTCCATCTATATGAACCGACTGTATCAAGCTATGCATCGGATTTCTGATGCACAGAATGAATTAAGTGCAGCAACACACCTGACTTCAAAACTTTTAAAAGAATGTGAAAAACAGCGTTTTCCACTGGGGGTGATGATGAGGTTATGAGCTCTACTTTACAACAGTTTGCAAAAGTTATAGATGAACTTACCTCTTGTCATGCGGTACTTTCAACTCAACTTGCTGATGCCATGATGTTCCCCATTAACCAGTTTAAAGAAAGAGATCTGAAAGAAATATTAACATTAAAGGAAGTGTTTCAGATTGCCAGTAATGATCATGATGCTGCAATTAACAGATAGAGCCGATTGTAAAAAAAAAAAAGAGAGAACGACAAGGTGAAATACGAAGTAACAGAAGATGTGTACACTTCCAGAAAGAAACAACACCAGACCGTGATGCATTATTTTTGTGCATTAAATACTCTTCAGGACAAGAAAAAGACAGCATTGTTAGAACCTCTACTTGGGTACATGCAAGATCAGATAAGTTTCTTTCAGATGGGTTCTGAAAATCTCAGTGAACAACTGGAAGAATTTTTAGCTAATATTGGGACAAGTGTGCAGAATGTTCGCAGGGAAATGGACAGTGACGTAGAGACCGTGCAACAGATAATAGAGGATTTGGAAGTAGCCAGTGACCCCTCATATGTGCCTGACCCAGACCTCACCAAATTTCCTGTTAATCGAAACTTAACCCGAAAGGCTGGATACCTTCACGCTAGAAATAAAACAGGCTTGGTGTCATCTACCTGAGACAGACAGTTTTACTTCACGCAAGGTGGAAATTTAATGAGTCAAGCCCGTGGGGATGTAGCAGGAGGCCTGGCCATGCACACAGACAACTGTGCAGTGATGGCTGTGGACTGTGAAGACAGGAGATACTGTTTTCAGATCACTTCTTTTGATGGAAAAAAATCTTCAATTTTACAAGCAGAGACTAAAAAGACCATGAGGAGTGGATCTGTACAATAAACAACGTATCTAAACAAATCTACTGAAGTGAAAATCCAGAGGAAACTGCTGCACGAGTCAGTCAGTCTGCTCCGGAAGCTGTCACTCCTTCCCCATCTTTCCTGCAGAGGCACGAAAGCCTACGGCCAGCAGGACACTCTCGGCCATCAACAGCTCGAACCAGCAGTTCGGGATCCTTGGGATCTGAGTGCACAGATCTGGCTGCCCTCTCTCTAGATCCTCTTGTTGCCCCGGACACTCCAGCACAGTCCGACGTCATTTCTCCTGTGCGTGACGATCAGCCTGGCCAAGCAGCAGCCTCTGGCCAGGGAGGCA
Source organism: Cynocephalus volans (assembly GCF_027409185.1). NCBI lineage: Eukaryota > Metazoa > Chordata > Mammalia > Dermoptera > Cynocephalidae > Cynocephalus > Cynocephalus volans. The sequence continues at coordinate 10,274,136 of NC_084464.1, read as the reverse complement.
GGTGCACGAATCCACGTGGAGAATCTGCAGGAAGCACAAACTCTGAAACCGAAGATTCTATTCTTCATCAGTTACTTATTGTTCGATTCCTCGGGTCTATGGAGGTGAAACCAGATGACCATCCAGATGTTGTTTATGAAACAATGCGCCAAATCTTAGCTGCCCGGGCCGTCATAACATCTTTCGTATGACAGAATCACATTTATTAGTGACTTGTGACTGTTTCAAGTTAATTGATCCACAAACACAAGTCACAAGGCTCACGTGTCCATTACCCTGTGTAGTTTCGTATGCTGCACACCAGGAAAAGAAGCGGCTTTTTGGATTTGTTCTTCGGACGTCAGGAGGGAGAAGTGAAAGGAATCTGTCATCAGTCTGTTATATATTTGAATCAAACAACGAGGGGGAAAGATTTGTGATTCTGTTGGACGGCAAAGCAGATAGCTTTGCATGCCGAACTGGATCGCAGGGCGTCAGAAAAACAAGAAGAAATAGAGAGAGTGAAAGAGAAGCAACAGAAAGAACTCAGTAAGCAAAAGCAAATTGAAAAGGGCTTGGAAGAGCAACGTCGGTTGATAGCTGCTTCCAGTAGAACAAACGACGCCAGTAGTGAGGGGCAGTTTGTCGTCCTTAGCAGCAGCCGTCAGAAGAGAGCGATTGGGAGAAGAAGCGAAGAAGAGAGGGTCAGAAGCATAAACTTATCCTTGCTTTTTGATTGAATATTCCCCCCTTGGAATTTGACAATTTCTGTGGTGAAATGGTACAAGGTAACAACTATGTTGAAATATCCAGGAGGAGACTAAGCTTTGTATTTGCTGGTTTGTTTTAGCTTCATTTAAAACAGTAAGATTGAACTTGCTGACTTAGGTTTGCATTGATTTTTTTTCCTTAAAAATCACTATACTATGCATTAATATTAAATTCCACATGTCTAAAAGAAGCCTGCTCAACTCCCCGAAGTAGATTGCTGAGGAAATACTTGCTCAGGCATTTTTTCCTTCAGATTGTGAAATTTTTATCTTGCATTGTAATTGGTTATGACCATAAGAAATCATTTGTTCTTTAGGTTCAAATATTTATGGATATGCTCCCTCTCTTTCTTAGGAACATTGTGCTTGTAGTGAGGAAGCATTCAACTGAATAAGTTCAAAACCCTTTATACAGAGAATTCTACAAGTTTGCAGATATTTTATCAATATTATATGTGCAATAGAACTTTTATTAAAAAAATTAGAACAGAGATTTTAGACTTAAGGTTTCAAATTATGGCAGGTGGTACTGTTGGTTTCAGGGCACTTTCTTGGATTGCTCACACTTCTCTGATGTCCTCCACCTGAGGCCGTGGGAAAGACGCTTAAGTGTCTTCGGTTCAAGATTGATACAGCCCTTGGCATTTAATTATCTCATTCTTAGTTCTCAGGTTGGGATTTCAGTTTTTGCTACAGAGCAGTAATGGTTAAAATAAGATTTTGGAATGTATTAAAAGATTCTTTTTGTTCAAGTACATTTTAGATTAGGATTGACATGTAAAGATATTGTTAACAGGATGATAAATTGTATTTTCTGCATTGTGTGAAATAATTTTTATTGAAAAATCAAGGGACCTTTCAAAAGAACTTCTATAACAATTGTTTTCTGCTTAAAGTAAAAATTCCCAGAGTTTCATTTAGAAAATGTAATGTTTTAAATTTCAGACTGATATTCCTAGTATTTTCATAGTCCCATGTTTTGATAAAATACTGAATCACCGCTTTATATCCACAAAGACAAATAACTAATGTATAAGAATAAAATATTTTGCACTAATTATTGTAAATACTTTTACTCTTCAGATGAGTAAAGGGTCTAATTCCATGAAAGACTGAAAAAAACTGAATGCCTGGTATAGTATAGGAGAAGTTAACCGAGGAAAGATTTTAGCCTGGTGCCAAGGTTAAAATGACATTTCTCTATTGCCTATCTTGTATGTCAAACCTTGATTTGTTTAATCAAATTCTTGACATTGCTTATAGAAATTATGTTCATGTGTTTCACATGTAAAAGTATATATACACAAGTTAAATACATTGAATAAAATGTTTTACATAGTTATACACTTACAGATTTTCAAAAGGTTAACCACTAAGACTAATTTCATAAGGGAAAGTCTTTTGTTTTTTGAAATGGTTTTTTCTTCTTAGTTTTGAACCAGAAATGGCATTTGTTTATGTTGACAAAATATAGCGCAGCTGTCTCACACTTTTATGTTGTTTTCTGTAGAAGTAGGATAGATAATTAGGATAGAACTGCCATGTAACCCACCTATCCCACTGCTGGGTGTACCCAAAGGAATGGATATCACCATGTCAAAGGGACACCTGTATTCCCATGTCGATTGCAGCTCTATTTACAATAGCTAAGAGTTGGAACCAACCTAAATGCCCATCATCAGATGAGTGGATAAGGAAAATGTGGTATATTTATACAATGGAATACTACTCTGCTATAAAAAAGAATGAAAGACTGCCATTCGCAGCAATGTGGATACACTTAGAGAAAATTATGTTAAGTGAGATAAGCCAGGCACAGAACGAGAAATACCTCATGTTCTCACTTGTATGTGAGAGCTAATGGAAGGAAGGAAGGGAGGAAGGAAGGAAGGAAGGAAGGGAGGAAGGAAGGAAGGAAGGAAGGAAGGAAGGAAGGAAGGAAGGAAGGAAGGAAGGAAGGAAGGACAAACCATAGGAGTACATTGAACTTTCAGAAGGAGAGAACAAGCCTATGTTTACTAGAGGTGGAAAAGGGGAAGGGGAGAGGGGAAAATTGGGTAAGGGACACAAAGAATAATTATGGTTTGTAATAATGAATATGCTAATAATATTGATTTGATCATCACATATTGCACACAAATACTGAGAGTCAACACTGTAACCCCCAAATATGTATAATCAACTATGCTTTAGTAAAAAAATTAATTTGATCAAATGGGAATTACATTAAAAAAATAAGTATAATTAACTGAATATAATTCCAACTCCTATGTCAGTGCACCCTTTCAGAACTTAGTTCCTCAGGTAATTATTCTGCGGGCCACTTCATTAGAGAGGCATGTCCCCTCCTCGCACTCCGTGACATTTTTCTTGTACTGAATGGTCAGGATAAGTCACCTCCACTCCTTCAGAAGCTCATAGGATTCAAGGTTACAGGGAAAAATAAGTAACTGAAAAGTATACAATAGATGAAAGTACACAAATGCACACACACACACACAGGTCACTGGAAATTCCGGTGAGAAAACTTGGGGTTTGTCAAGTGTCCTCTCTCTCAGATGCCTGCCCCGGGAGGATGTTCAACTCCACTCTGTGGTCTCCCTCTGCAGTCTTGGCCTGCCCGACGCTTGTGGGCCCCGATGCAGCACTGGCAGAACCCAACCGAGGGAACCACGTTCAAACCGTTTGTTCAATCAGCCTGGCAGCCTTAGCATTTGGGTGTGTTAACTGAACTGCATTCCCTAAAACTAACCCTAACCCTACCCTAAAACTAACCCAAACCAAACCCAAACCACAACGCTAACCCTACCACTAACCCTAACAGGAACCCGAACCCTAACCCTAACCCTAACCCTAACCCTAAGCATAAGCCTAACTGTAACCCTAACTCTAAACCGAACCCTAACCCTAATCCTAATCCTAACAGTAACCCTAAACCGAACTGTAACCCTAACCCAAACCCGAACCCGAACACGAACACGAACACGAACCCGAAACCGAACCCGAACCCGAACACTAACCCGAACCTTAACCCTAACCCAAACCCTAACACTAAACCTCACCCAAACCCAAAGCCTAAGCTTAACCCAAACCCTAACCCTAACCCTAACACTAACCCTAACCCTAACAATAAGCCTAAACCTAACCCTAACCCTAAACCGAAACCTCACCGTGACCCTAACCCTAACCCTAAACCTAACCCTAAGCCTTACTCTAACCCTAACCCTAAACCGAACCCTGAGACTAATCCTAACCCGAACCTGAAACCGAACTCGAACCTGAACCCGAACCCCACCCAAACCCGAACCGTAACCCTAACCCGAATGCTAACCCTAACCTGAACCCAAAACCAAGCCTAAACCCTAACCTGAACCCGAACCCTAACCCTAAATTAACCCTAACCGTAACCCAAACCCGAACCCGAACCTGAACCCTAAACCTAACCCTAATCTTAACCCTCAAACTAACCCAAACGCTAACCATAACCATAACCCGAAAATGAACCTTAATCTGAAGGCTAACCCTCCCCAACCCCTACCCTTAACCCGAACCCGAACCCGAACCTGATCCCGAACCATAAACCTAACCATAACCCCAACCCGAACCAAAACCCTAACCCGAAAACAAACCCTAACCCTAATCTTAACCCTAACTCTAAGCATAACCCTAACACTAACACTAACCCTAACCCTAATCCGAACCCGAACTCTAACCCTAACCCCAACCCGAACCCGAACACGTACCCGAACCGGAACCCTAACCCTAACCCTAACCCTAACCGAAAACCTAAACCTAACCAAAACCCAAACCCTAACCCTAACCCTAACACTACCCTAACCCTAACAGGAACCCGAACCCTAACCCTAACCCTAAACCTACCCCTAACCCCAACCCGAACCCTAAACCTAACCCGAACCAGAACCAGAACCAGAACCCTAACACGAACCCGAACCCTACCACTAACCAGAGCCCGAACCTGAACCCTAAACCCAACCCTAACCCTAACCTTAACACGAACCCTAACCCTAACCCTAACTCGAACCCAAACCCTAACCCTAATCCTAACCCTAACCCTAATCCCAACCAAAACCCTAACCCGAACCCTAAACCTAATTCTAAACTGAACCCAAACCCAAACCCTAAACCTAACCCTAACCCGAATCCTAACCCTCACCGTGACCCTAACCCTAACCCTAAGCCTAAGCCTAACAGTAACCCTAAACCGAACCATAAACCGAACCTAAACCCGAAACCGAACCCGAACACGAACACGAACCCTAACCCTAATCCTAACCCTAACCCTAACCCTAATCCTAACCCGAACCCTATCCCTAACCCGAACCTGAACACTAACCCGAACCTGAACCCTAACCCTGACCCTAACACTAAACCTCACCCAAACCCTAACCCTAACACAAACCCTAACCCTAATCCCAACCCAAAGCCAAACCCTAACCCTCACTGTAACCCTAACCCTAAGCCTAACACTAATCCTAACCCTAACCCTAACCCTAAGCTGAACCCGAAACCTAACCCTAACCCAAACCCTAATACAAACCTTTACCCGAACCCGAACCCGAACCCAAACCCAAACCCTAACCCTAATCTTAACTCTAACCCTAAGAATAACCCTAACCCTAACACTAACCCAAACCCTAATCCTACCCCTAAGCCTAACACTAACCCAAACCTGAACCCAAAGCCTAACTGTAACCCTAACCCTAAACCTAACCCTAACCGTAAGCCAAAACCTAAGAAAAACCACTGACAAAATACACATGATTATTTCAATAGATGTAGAAAAAGCATTGGACAAAATTCAACATCCCTTCATGATAAAGACTCTCGGCAAATTAGGTACACAAGGAAAGTATCTCAACACAATAAAAGCCATATGTGACAAACCTACACCAATGTCATTCTGAATGAAGAAAAGCTGAAAGCCTTAAGAATAGGAACAAGACAAGGATGCCCACTACCACCAGTCCTACTTAACATAGCATTGGAAATACTAGCCAGAGCAATCACACAAGAGAAAGAAATAAAGGACACTGAAATTGGAAAAAATGAAGTCAAATTGTCCCTGTTTGCAGATGACATGATTCTATATATAGAAAAACCTAAAGACTCCAAGAGAAAACTCTTGGAGTTGATAAACTATTTCAGTAAAGTTGCAGGATACAAAATCAACACACAAAAACCAGTAGTGTTTTTATACTCCTACAATGAACCAGCAGGAAAAGAAATCAAGAAAACTAGCCCATTTACAATGGCCACCAAAAAAATAAAATACCTAGGAATAAATTATACCAGGGAGGTAAAAGATCACTACAGTGAGAACTACAAATTGCTGTTGAAAGAAATTAACAAAGACACAAAAATATGGAAAGACATTCCATGCTCTTGGATTGGAAGAATTAACATTGTGAAAATGTCCATACCACCCAAAATGATCTACAGATCAATGCAATCCCATCAAAATACCATGACATTCTTCACAGAAATAGGAAAAACAATCCTAACATTCATATGGACCAACAAAAGACCCCAAACAGCCAAAGCAATCTGAGCAAAGAAAAATAAAGTCAGAGGCATAACAGTACCTGACTTCAAATTATACTACAAAGCTACAGTAACCAAAACAGCATGGTACTGGCATAAAAACAGACACTCAGAACAATGGAACAGAGTAGAGCAACCAGAACTTAAGCCAACTGATTTACAACAAAGGCACCAAGAACAAACATTGGGGAAAAGACTGCCTCATCAATAAATGGTGGTGGCAAATCTGGACATCCATATGAAAAAGAAGAAAACTAGACCCATGCCTCTCACCATATTCCAAAATCAACTCAAAATGGGTTGAAGACTTAAATATAAGACCCAAAACTATACCATTCCTAAAAGAAAACATAGGGGAAACACTTCAGGAAGTAGGACTGGGCAAAGACTTTATGAATATGACCCCAAAGCACATGCAACAAAAGGAAACTAAATAAATGGGATTATATCAAATTAAAAAGCTTCTGCACAGCAAAAGAAACAGTTAACAAAGCAAAAATACAACCTATAGAGTGGGAGAGAATATTTGCAAACTATGTATCTGACAAAGGATTAATATCCAAAATATACAAAGAACTCAAACAACAACACTAAAAACAAACAAACAAACAAACAAACAAAAACCCTGATTAAAAAATGGGCAAAGGATCTGAATAGGCATTTCTCAAAGGAGGACATACAAATGGCCAACAGACTCATGAAAACTGCTCAGTGTTATTCAGCATCAGGGAAATGCAAATCAAAGCCACTTAGACTGGCTATTATCTAAAAGACAGAGAATGACAAGTGCTGGAGAGGATGTGGAGAAAGGGGGACCTCCTACACTGTTGGTGGGACTGTAAATTGGTGCAGCCATTGTGGAGTTTCCTCAAACGACTACAGATAGAGCTGCCATACAATCCGACAATCCCACTGCTGGGTACATACCCAAAGGAATGGAAATCATCACGTCGAAGGAACCTGCACTCCCATGTTTATTGTAGCCCTATTTACTATCACTTAGAGTTGGAACCAACCTACGTGTCCATTGTTGGATGACTGGATAAGCAAAATGTGGTAGATCTACACAATGGAATACTATTCTGCCATAAAAAATGAAATGCTGCCATTGGTAGCAACGTGGATGGACTTAGAGAAAATTATGTTAAGTGAAATAAGTCAGGCGCAGAAAGAGAAATACCGCATGTCCTCACTAGTAAGTGGGAGCTAAAAAACAAAACAAAACAAAAAATAAAGAAGAAAAGAATGATACAGCAATCCCAATAACATGTTGAACTTTCCAAAGGAGAGAACAGAACTGAGGTTACCATAAGTGGGAAAGGGGAGGAGGATAAGGGAGGGATTGGGAAAGGGCCACAAAAAATGGTTACGTTGTATAATGTTGAATATACTAGTTATCCTGATTGGAGCATCACATATCGCACACAGTTATTGATCTTCAGCTCTATACCTCACAGATATGGACAATTAACTATGTTCCAATAAAAATTAAAATAAATAAATTAAAATTTCCCTCCTGAGCATAACTTTAAAATCCTTACCAAAATATTATTAAATTGAATCCAGCAATATATAAAGTGGGTAATACATCCTTTTAAAGTGGGGCTTAGTCTAGGAAATCACGTTTAATTAACATTCAAATACTAATATAATTCAGTAGATATTCACCTAGGACAGATGTGAACCTCGATACCTACCTCATACTACAGACAAAAATTAATCTGTCATGGGTTATAGACCTAAATGTAAACACTAAAATTATTAAGTTTCAGGAAGAAAACACAGAACATCTTTGTGACCTTGTGGTAGGCAAAGATTTTTTAGAAAGCACACAAAAAACACTAATGTCAAAGAAAAAAATTGATAAACTGGACATCATCAAAATCTAAAACTTCTCATTGAAAGACACCATTAAAAAAATGAAAAGCAGGCCACAGTCAAAAAGAGAATATTTGTAAAATATGTATATGACAAATGGCTTTTATGCAGAGAATATAAAGAACTCATGCTAATCAATAACAAAGAAACAATCCAATAAAAACTCGAACAGGCACTTCACAAAAGAAAACAAAGAATGGCTAATATGTACATGAGAAGATGTTCAAGCTTATTAGTCATCAGGAAAATGTAAATTAAAATGGAGAGATTTTGCACCCAGTAGAGTGGTTAATTTCTTTTTAATGTAGAGCATCAAATATCGGCAAGGACGTGAAGAAACTTGAGTTCTCATATATTGCTCATAGAATTGTTAAATGGTACAACTACTTTGGAAAACTATTTGGCAGTTTCTCTTGAAGTTTAACATACACCTCTCTTATGATCCAGAAATTTCACTCCTAGTTATCTACCCAAAGGTAATGAAAACATATTTCCACAAAAAGACGTGTACAAGAATTATCAGAGCACCTTTATTTATATTAACCAAATGTTCAGCAACAGGAAGATGAATAAACAAATACAGGTAAATTCATACAATGGAATACTATTCAGTAACCAAAAGCGAGCTACAGATAAACACAGCAACAGAGGTGAATTTGAAAACATTATGTTGAGCAAAAGCAGCCGGTCACAAAAGGGTACATCTTTCATGCTTCCGTTCACATGACGTTCAAGATTAGGCAAAACTAATCTATGACAATAGAAACCAGGTGAAGGTTGTCTTTGGGAGGAGAGGAGGACAGGGATTGGGTTGCCATGGACACAAGGGAGCTTTCTAGGGTGATGGGAATTTTCTGTATATTGATCGGGGTGGTGGTAACACGATTCTATACATTTATAAAACCCATTAAATTATACACTTAAGGTCTGGCATTTCACTGTATGTAAATCTTACTTCAAAGTTTCAGCAAGTGAGTTCTTTGGATTTCCCAGAATAAAATAGTGACCTCTATTTGAATATTCCTCTAGAAATGAAATAACTTTAGAGAGGAAAGTTGTCTAAACAAAGTCCTTTAATCTTACTGAAAGTGTTTTGCTGAGAAACCACTATCTTCTTAAAGATGAATATCTGTTCTTGGGCTGCTCCAAGATACTTTTTAAAAACTTTTTAGGTTTTTGGGAAAAGGTATAGATTCAGATCACACACTGTGAATTACTAAATGTCCCACTGCATCTTGGTAGTGCCAAGATCAGAGAAATACTCAGAGATCCTGCACATTTTGATGCTACAACTTTCTCCTAAAATGACCAAACAGGAGCACGATATCCAGTGACCAAATCTAATTTTATTTATCCTCCGGCATTTGCCATTTGACTTTAGGCATAAGCTAAGTCCATATCTACAAAGGGAACATGAAATCTGGAATTGTGTTTGTTGAGGTGGGGGACGGGGGAGCTGTTGAGTTTTCTAGAGAGTCTCTTCATTTCTAACAGCAACAACACATTTTCTTTTTTTTTTTTTTTCTTTTTAACAACACATTTTCAGAACTGTCATTTTTCATAAGTAACTGTTTGTGGGCCACTTTTTTATTTTTTAGCTGTATAGTAATCCTTAGGTAACAGAAGCAGCTTAGGCTTGACTTATCTCAGCAGTGCATATTTGCAGTATTCAAATTCTAAACATGTCTTAGCTGACTCTAAGATGATTCACGAAAAAGCCAGACAACAGAAATAATTCATTGGAAAGAGTATTTTGACATAACAGAATCCACAGTGCAATAGGCCATACCAGGGTGCCATTAATTTTGTATATATTTATATAAATATATATACATAAAATTTATATATGCATATAAATATACATGTAAATAGAAATAATACGTATAAATTTTCATATATATATATATATATATATATATATATATGTAATAAGCTTAGCTGTCCCTGGGTTACCCTGCTCTATCGCTGATTTCCGCCGCCCTGAGGCAACCACTTTCAAATCTTCCAGTGTGTCTTTGGTATTTACCTCCGTATTTGTAAACCACATGTTCATGCTGCTATTTCTTCCCTCAAGCATTATACCGGGAATAATGGGAAATTTTTCCTCTCTCCTGTATTAGATTCTCTTTATCCAGGATCCTATGTCTTCTTTCTTGACATATCTCTTCCTTTGGTGGATCACGAGAGTGCTCGTGGGAGAAAAGGTGCACATCTCAAACTCGAGGGTTAGCTTGAGTGTCAAAGTCAAGGTGGAAATCATTTTTTCCCTCAGGTTTTGAGTACATCGCTCCGTTTTTTGTTTCCTGGGACATTTTCCCAGTTTCCCGCATTTGCTGCCATTGTGGTTCCTATTCTTATGTGTGTGATTGGGTTTTTTGTTTTTGTTTTGAGAAGCTTTTAGAATCTTCTATTTTTTACTATTTTTTGAAATTTCACAGTGATGTATCTTCATGTGGGTACCTCGCCCCCGTTCTTTTACTAGGAATTTAAGTGGGCTCTTTCAATCTGGAAACAAGTGCCCTTCAATTCTGCATTATTCTTGTATTATTTCTTTAATATTTGATCTTCCTGTTTCCTCTTTTTTCTTCCTCTTCTACATATTCATGAGGTAGATGAAGAACTTGATCCTCTTATTTTCTTATCTTTTCCCTCGTTTATTTATTTAAACTATATGTTGTTTTGTTCCAATTTCAGGGAGTTTTCCTTACCTTTATCTCCAACTGTTTTATTAATTTATCTTAAATTTCTGGATATTACTTTCTTTTACAGAATCCTCTTCCTATTTCATGGATATGATATTTTCTCTTTAGGGCTTGGAGAATATTAATTATGTTTTGGCTTATTTTGCTTTTTAAAAATGTTTTCTGGGGCCAACCCTGCAGCTGACTCGCGAGAGTGCGGCGCTGGGAGCACTGAGGCCGCGGGTTCGGATCCTATATAGGGATGGCCGGTGGGTTCGGATCCTATATACGGATGGCCGGTGGGTTCGGATCCTATATACGGATGGCCGGTGCGCTCACTGGCTGAGCACGGTGCGGACGACACCACGCCAAGGGTTACGATCCCCTTACCGGTCACGAAAAAAAAGAAAGAAAGAAAGAAAGAAACATGTTTTCTGCATTGTTTTTGTTTCCTCTGAGTTACAGAATATCCTCGGGTGATTTCTGTTCCCTGTTTGTCGACACTGACTCCACAGTCAGTGTCGACAAGATTTTCTCCTGTTGCTTCCCCAGAGAGGAACGCTCTAAGCTATTACCTGTGGCAGAACCCAGCTGCCATCTTTCTGGAAGCCAAGCAGAGAAGGTGGTGCAGGGTCTCACCGCTCCACGTGCAGCATCTGTCTTAACCTCTTATTGTCACAGGGTCCCTCATCCGGCCTTCTGCTGCGCTGGGGAAGGCAGTCGCCACTTTGAGTGGGCCAGAGGATAAGACCCGGAGGTCTAGCTGCTTTTTCTTTATGGACCTTCTGCCAGTCCTCTTTCTTCAGTCCCTCCCCAGCCACTTTCTGGGGTCTCTAGAAACACCCAGCTGCTGAACATATCTGCGTTTGGCAGCATGAATCACCTTCTCTGGTTTGCTGGTTAGTCTTTGCAGTCGTGCTTTTACTTTGGAAGTGGGATCATTTATCCTCAGGATAAAGTTCTTTCCTTTTCCTAATTCACCCAAGATTTAGGTCTTGTGTGACTGTTCACAAGTAGACAAAAACCAAGCACAAGTTATCATTAAAATACATAGTGAATTGGGCTAAGTCCAATTTTTAATTTATATAACTGATAGACTTAACAGAGCAAATATTCTTCTATTAAAAAAACTATAAATCTTGACATTTAAATAAAAATAGATATCTTAATAAATAGGCCTAGGCCTAAAAGCTCAGTATGAAGTCGTTTAAAAACTACTCTTACCAATCAAAGGCTTACATAGTGTTTTTAAAATGTGAAGCTTATATTTACTTTCTGTGCTAAAAAAAAAAGCTGCATGGATTTCCTGAGTTAGTTAAAACACAGATTTCCCCCTGTGACCAAAACCTCCCACAGATGTCCCATTGTGAGCAAAATCAAGAATTATGCATTTTAAGAAATCAAAGTTGAGAATTAAAATAGAAATTTCATTAGTCAGTTGTTTTTATTATGTCCTTCTAGTATTTTTAAAATTTTATTTCAGAGCTCTTGAATTTGATTTGGGGCAGAAACTTGATGATATATCATATTATGATAAAATAGTCTAAGTCAGTGAATAAAACACATAAACAAAGTTGCTGGCCCTAGAAATGTATTGATAAAGATCAGTTCCACAAAGTCATTTTGACAGGAGCAAACATACTTGAGGTGATATAATTTATTACTTCCTCCTAAGCAGGACAACCTCAAGACTTATTGGTGAAAGGAACGAAGTGAACTTTAGAGCCCGTACGAGCATGACACAGTGAAGTCACTGCTTATTGACAGACAGCCCAGGTCTCAGGTTCCCAAGCCTGCCCTGTGGCCCTTCAAGACTGTCACAGTCATCCATAGGGATGATTTGTGCCTGAAGTTCCAATCTAGTGTTTTGGGTTTGCTGTTTTTTGATGTTCTGATACGGGCCTTCCCTGGCTTCTGCCTGTAACCCTGGACCTCATGAGGTAGGTGAAGAGGTTCCCGTGCGACAGTGCCATGTGGCCAATGTGCTGTTGTGTATCACTGAATGGCACCAGCATTCTTGTTCTCGTAAAAAGCAACAGGCCGTGGACACTGGCAAAAACCAACGCATTCACACATATTCTTACTTTAGTGGCAAACCTATTTACAGGGTGATATAATGTGGTTTCTTTTGTTTAGAGTGAGCTGTTTGGAAAAATTGTGCATATTTATTCTTTGAGACTTTATATGCATTGAACAACAACTCCCCCTTTCTCTTCCTCAACCCCTGGCAACCACCATCAAACTCTCTGACTTTGATTATTTTAGATGCCTCATCTAAGTGAAATCATGCAGTGTTTGTCTTTCTGTGCCCGGCCTATTTCACTTAGCAAAATATCCTCGAGGTTCATCATGTTGTGGCATATGGCAGATTTCCCTCTTTTTTATGGCTGGTAAGTATTTCATTGTATGTACGTAGCACATTTTCTTTATCCATTCATCTGTTGGTGGACATGTAGGCCGCTTCCATATTTGGCTATTATGGATAACACTGCAATGAACATGAGAGTGCACATCTCTTTGACATCCTGATTTCAATTCTTTTGGAGATATACCCAGAAGCAGGATTACCAGATCGTATGGCTGTTCTGTTTTTCATTTTTTGTGGAATCTCCATACATGACAACTAAACATAATGTGATATTTTGGATGAGATCCTGGAACAGAAAACGGACATAAGGCAAATACTAAGGGAAATCTGAATAATGGACTTCAGTTAACAATAATGTATCAATATTAGTTCATTAGTTGTGACAGATGTGCTATACTAATGTAAGATGGTTAACAACAAGGGAAACTGGCTGCAGGTTATAAAGCAACTCTCTGTACTATCTTTGCATTTTTTCTGTAAATCTAAAAACTATTTTAAAATTAAAAGCTCACTCAAAAATTTAAAAGAACATAGAGTAAAATGTTAACAATGGTGAGATATGTAATTTTTGTTATATTTTCTAATGTGACATTGTTATGTATTACCTATCAAGTGAAATAATAAAATAGATTAATAAAGTAAAAACCACCAGGCATGCTTTAATATTTTTGCTAGTATCTACTTAGCTATTCATTGTTAAAATTGCTCACATATTATTTGGTATAAATAACACAGTGAAACTCAAATTCCTATTCAGGGAAACCATAAATTGTTAAAACACTGATTTTCTTAATAAGACAGGCTACTGCCAACTGTTTTCAGAATTACAATATCTCGAACACTGCTACCTTTCGATGACTCATGATATGGCAGGTAAATAATGCTCAGATTCATTTCTTTTTAACTTTTCCTAAAAGATTTTTCTTACACTGACATCTTCTAACTAATAATTCTGACAAATGTATTTAGTCTGAACCAAAGTCAATAATGATGACAATACTGCTGGCTATTTTACAGAATTGCAAAGGAGCAAGTGTTCTCATACAGGTAAACTATGAGTGTGTGGAGATTTATTCTTGAAATTATAATCATATAAAACTTGTTTTAACTTTAGGATTAAAATTTGATCATGAGCTTATATTGTTGATAAATTTCTTTGGAAAATATTTAATTTAAATGATAAGGAGGGGGATACTCACAAACACATCATTTGATGTCAGTTGGCTCAGAGTTGGGAGGTGAGAAAACAGGAAGAGAGTGCGGCATAGTCAACAATGTACTGATCTGAAGATGTTCTGGTGTCAGATTTACACACTTGGCATTGAGGCTGGGGGAGGAATTCAAATATGGGATGGGAGTCTGGACTCACCCTGCAGTTCTGTGGTTGCAGGGGAAGGCAGGCAGAGACTAACAGCTAACTTCAAATAATGGAAGGGTTAGCACGTGGGCCTGTGCACACGATGTGGTTCATGCTGAACACCTGCTTTCCTTCTGGGAGTCTGGAAATTGGGTACGTGGTAGGCAGAGGGTGTCTAAGTCACCTTGGGTTCAAAATCACTCGTGGGCTTCCTTGTGCAGTGTTTCTGCTCAAATACTGCTGTATTTTCATTGCTGGGGGAGGAGGGTGCTCTGTGCGACTCCTCGTGGGAGGGAGAGAGCATAAGGTAGCCTGTGCAGGTGTCACTGCAGACTCTGCCTCTGTCCTTCCCTCTAATGATCCAGTTGTGTCTCCTTTTATATCTTAGTTTGGAGTACAACTACGTACTGAGTCTTGGGGGGCCTTCTACCTAGTCTCTGAATCTCCTAACCCAATCACTAACCAATGCACTGTTTAGTTTTGCTTGTATTTAAGCTTTGTTAAATGGCAGCACACTACATATACCTTTGTGTAACATTTGTATTTCACTCAATACTATGTTTCTAAGAGGACTCTGTGATGTTTATTTTCATGACTGTCATATTCCCTTGGGTGGCTAAACCACAATTGATCCGTCCATTCTCCTGCTGATGACATTTAGGCTGTTTTCAATTTCTGCTACTACAAATATTGTATATGTGAACTTTTTGGTATATGCCTCCTGGTGCACATATACGCGTACAATGTAAGGAACTGATTCTCAACCTTGGCTGTACTTCGGATATTTGTACTGGGGATATTTAAATAACACTAATGCCAGTGTCCCATCCTCAGAAATTCTGATTTCATTGGTCTGAGGTGTGGCCTGGGCATGTTTTTTCTTAAGTCTCCCTGCAAGTGGATTTGCCAGATCACAGGTTAACTGAGTATCAACTTCAACATTGGCTGTGCCAGTTTACACTCGCCTGCACCCCAATACAGTCCCTGTGCCATTATATTCTTGCCAATACTTTTGTCACTCTAGATGGTTTATTCACCTCTAGTACTTACAGTGAAATGCATATTCTTTCATTTTTCTATCGGGTTTGTTGTCTTTCTTTTGATATGTAAGATTCATATGCATTCAGAATATTTGTTATATATTGATTAGGACATAAAATATAATTAATTCTTTGATGATTATATCCAGTTCAAATATTTTCTCTCCAGTTGTGACTTAGCATTTCCCCCTGTGTCTTTTGGTATATTAATTTTAATATACCCTAATTTATTACTTCTCTTTTAGAGTTGGCACTGTTGTGTCTTGTTTAAAACATCTTCACCTACCCTAAAGCCATAAATGTTTTCTTCAATATACTTTTCTAAACATTTAAAGGTTTTGCCTTTTACGTGTAAGTCTTTATTGATCAGGAATTGATGAATATTTTAAATTTAATGTGATATAATTTAAAGCTAAATAGTATTCCATTGTATATATATGTATATCCTGTCATTTCTGACAACATGGATGAACCTGGAAGACATTATGTTACGTAAAATAAGCCAATTTTTTAAAATTGGAATAATTTCAAGTATATTTTCAGACCACAACTGATTAAAACTAGAAAGCAGTAACAGGCAAAACTCTGGAAAATATACAAACTCATGAATATTAAATAACATGCTCCTGAGCAACCTATGAGTTCAAGTTGGTTGAGACGGGAGGAGTAAGTTCGAGAGATCTACTGTACATAGTGGTGACTTTCATTAATAGCAATATATTGTGCACCCGAAGAGTGCAGAGAGTAGATTTTAAGTGTTCTCACAACAAAATGGTAAGTATGTGAGGTAATGCACATGTTAAATAGCTTGATTTAGCCATTCCACAATGTATACATATAGCAAAACCTCACGTACAACATAAATACATACGATTTTTACTATCAATTTAAAAAATTTTAATGTGACATAACTTATTGTCATCATTCTTTTTGATGCTCAAATTATTTCAGATTGGGCAAGTGGAAGCATCTTTAAGCTTACTTAGGAGATGAAGGTCAAATTTCACTTTTTCCATATGGATTACTTATGTTGTTGGTTGAATAGTTTATCTTTTCCCCAGTGGGCTGCGACGACACCTCTGAAATATGTCAAATTCCCCTGTATGCCTGGTTTGTGTCTGAGCTCTCGATTCTATTCCTTCGGACATCTTTTTCTATCCCTGCATCCATACTGTATAATATTATTGCTTTTTAAAAATAATGTCTTGATATATGATAGGGCAGTTGTGCCACTCTATTCTCTTTCTGGAGTATCTTAACTCTTCTTAGGTCTGTGTTCTTTCATTTAAATTTTAGAATCAGCTTATTCATTCCTAGAAAATCCCTGTTGGGGTTTCCATTGGAATTCACTGAATTTATAGATCACTTTTAGAGAATTTGCAAATGCATAGTATTGAGCCTTCTCATACAGAGGCATGTTATTTCTCTTCCTATAGTTTATTTTTTTAAATTCATTATTCTATATTTGTTCTCCTACATAAATGAAAAAAGAAACACTAAAATTGAATACAAATAGAAACGAATGTAACTATAATTTACCTTATTTATATAGGCCAACAACAACAAAAATTTGAAGAAACTTTTGAAAACAGAACTGACAGTATATTTTCAGTGGGATATATGTTAAGGATAAATGAAACTGCAAAGAAATCTTGAAATTTACTTAGCAGATGTATTGTCGATGGTGGATTGCTGTGGTAATTCCAACACAATTTGTCTGTATAGCAGAATTGAGTCTATATTGATGCTGTTGAAAACTAGGGTTATAGTTCAGGAGAAAAGAGATAAAGATACAGAATGGAGGAAGAAAAGGAAAAAGTCCATGGTGCCAAGTTTACTTTGGAGGTAGAGTGATGAGCACGACTCATTAAAAATATTTCCTATCTCTGTCCACTGAAAGAGACTAGAAATAATGACACCACAGTAGCAGCGAACACATTAACACCTAACAAAGGCTAAAGAAACCATCTTACAGGCCACCAAATGCTGCAAGGACCTTAGCTGTCTTTAATTCTGATTACTCCTTCAAAGTATGTACTAATGTCATCGAATATTTTAGTTCATATTTTCAACTCCATAAATTGGCCTATTATTATTTTACACTGAGAATATACATTTATATATGTAATGATTTCTTTACTCATCTTATCATTTTGTGCCCCAGACCCTCCTCCTGAGATGACATTCCTTCATCCTAAAGTATAGCCTTTAGAAGTATCTTTAGGGACAAAAGGTACAAAAGCAATTTCTGGTAATGAGTATGTCCACAATGTGAATCTGGCCCCCACATCATGGGCAGGAGGGGGGACAATCAGCTTTGTATCTTGTGAATATTCGAAATAAATAAATATATAAATAAATAAATCACAATGCCACATCTGTAGAAACCTGGGGGTAAGGAGAGGGAGAGGGAGAGAGACAGTGATTCATTTTTTAAAATGTAAACTGTTAAAAATATTTGACTCTGAGTAAAGGATACACTGGAGTTGAATTATTGCTCTTGCAATTTTTCTGAAATTTAAAAAATTTTCAAAATAAAGTTTAAAAAAAGAAGTTTCTTTAAGGGCTGGCTGGTGGCTCACTTAGGATAGCGTGGTGCTGGTAACACCTAGGTGACGGGTTCAGATCCCTCTACTGGCCAGCAGCCAAAAAAAAAAAAAAGTTTCTTTACACTAGGTCAGTTTGTGGTGAATAGTCACCATTTTTTTTTAAACTCTCTATTTGCCCTTGTTCCTGAAAGATAGTTCTCTTACATATAATTCTAGTACTTTGAGAGTTATTTCTTCTCATTACTTTAAGGGGACATTTATATTATTTTCATTTGAATAGAGATTTTCATTTCATCTTCTGACATCCATTTTTATTATTGAGAAGGCCACTGACAGGCTAATCGCTGCTCCTTCGTGCCTCATCTCTCTTTTCTCTCTGCTGCTTTTAAGTTTGCCCTGCTTTGGCATTCTACAGTTTTACGACTGTGTGCCTAGATGGGAATGAATATCTCCTTTTACTTGCCCTGTTTGGTATTCTTCACACTTCCTTTATCTGTGGATTCATGTCTTTAATTGGTTGTAGAAAATACTCAGCCATGATTTTGCAAACACTGCCTCCCCTCCATTCTCTCTATTCTCTACTTCTTAGACTATATCTAGACGTATGTTAGACTTTCTTATTCTGTCCATCATCTCTCTTAATCTCTCAGTAGTGTTTCCTATCTTCTTATCTCTTCATGCTACATTCTGGGTGATTTCTGCAGATCTTGTGCCAGTTCCCTAATTTTTTCTTTGGTTCTAATATATTGCTTAACTCATTTTTAAAAATTTTAACAGCTACGGTGTTCATTTTTAACAGGTTATTTAATTCTTTTTTCTAATATTCCTCATTGATTTCTGTTCACTTTTGTGATCCCATCTTTTATTTCTGTGTACATTTTATACACAGCTATTTTATATTCAAGCTGATATTTCCAATTTCTGAAATCCTTGAAAGTCTGAGTATATTGTTGCTTTTTCTGTTGATTCTCACTCAAGGGGGTTCATTCTTCTGTGGTCATGACCTCATATTTTGTGAAAAACCTGGAGGCCTAAATTGGGGCTGCATTATTCAGAGATGATTTGTGTTTTCTTCTTCTGGGATTCAGGTGGCATTACTGACCTGGGACCACTTTGGCCCCTTCACAGGTCTCCTGGTTATTTTTCTAGTCCCTTGCTCAGCTCAGCCACATTGCCACTGGTGCAAGGCTTAGTCTGCTAGATGCTATGCTAAAATGGAATTTGCCTTTGGGCCAATTTTGTCTTTCATGTATGTTTACTGCTCCTGCTCAGGTGCTAGTACCTTTCAAAGGGGTTGGGAATACTCAGAGACTTTCTATTCTTCCTGTCACAACATTGTGATACAAATGATGCTTTTTGCATGATCTAGTTGTTTTGAATCTTCAGATGATATAATGTGCCGCCTGTCGTCATCTTGTTTCCCCCCTCGTTTCCTGCTTTCCTTTTGAAAACCCACCTTTTCCCATCCTGAAATACCATTTTCATCAGGGATCTCCTACTACTTCCCTGACTTTAGTTTTTCAGTTTTTCTGTCCCTCACCTTCACTCTTCTTTCCCCACCCTTTAGAAGACGCAGTTTGCCAGAACCTCAGCCCTTTCTTCTTCTCACAGTTTATCTCATCACATCCATGGCTTCATCCACAGTATCCTAATATGTCTGTATTTCCAACTCTGACAGAACCCTAAGTTACAAATCTATATTTTAAACTGCCTTCTTGTAACCTCCATTACCCCCACCCCCAAATTTCTTTGTTTTCCAATGTTTCCCAACTTGGTTGTGGACATGACTATCCACTACTCTTCTAAGCCAGATGGGCCTGTCAATTTTAATTCTTAAATGTCCCTTGAATTCTCTCCCCTGGCTGTCCTATTTCCACCATCACTGCTACAACTGGATCCTCATCATTTCTTTTCAATCAATTGCAACAGCCTCCTTTTCTTTCTCTTGCCACCACCAGTCACTGCTCAAATCCACCCTACCACTGCTGCTCTTGCAATCTTTCTAAAATGCAAATCTGAACATGTCACTCCTCTGTGGGAAGTTCTTCATTGGTTTCCCCCAGTGACATAACTTCATAACTGGGCATGTGAGACCTCCACAATCTAACTTATGCTTTGTACTTTGCCTGCCTACTTTACTTCAAGCTGTGAGACAGCCTCAAGCACGTCTATCTTGTCTCCCTCGGCACTATTCTCAGTGCCAAGCCCACAGCCTGACTCCTAATAGACAATTACTAAATAGACACACCACTGTCTCATCTCTTGTGCTTCTGACTCATGGACCCTTTATGCCTGCCAGTCTGAATTTTTTGCAGTAACACAAGTGTGCCTTCTTCTCACAACACTAGGCTAGTTTCTGTTTACTTGTATATTCACACGTTCATTCATTTATCTTGGAATTACCATGATCTAACCCTGTGACTGAGTAGGTTCTCTGAATGAATAATGAAAACGAACTTAGAAGTGCAGCCCAGGAGATCACACAGACCTGAGTAATTGACCAATATAAGGAACTGCAATACAAGAGCAGTTTTTCTCAGGCAGTATATACTTAAAAAAGTACAAGTGTGAGGAAAACATGTGCCCTTCTCTTGCCCTGCCCAGTTTGTTAACCAGATTTAATTAATCAAGACTTTGTAGAATGGATCGGAGCAAAAACAAAGGGCAAACAAGCCAACTGATAAAGAACGACTGGAAAGATAATCAAGCTCTCCCAAGCCCCAAATCTAACCGGCTGAGAGCACTAGCTCCATAGAACGGTGCAGGTGCCCTGAAGCCCCGCCCACGGGGAGGCGGGGCTTGCGCGGGCGGGGACTTACCGGCGCAGCCACGCCCTCTCTGAGCGGGGTGTCAGCGGGCGGGCCGGGCGGGAGCTGCTGCGCCCCCGCCGTTTCCTAGGAGATGAGACACACAAGACGCCGGAGCCCCACGAGGGAGCGAGCAAGGTAAGCGGCCGGCGCGGGCAGGTCATCCCGAGCGCGCTGCGGGGCCGCCGCTCAGCCTCCTACCCAGCCCGCGCTTGTCTTGCGAGGCCGGTCAGGCATGTCCCCTCGGCGCCCTGTCCTACCGGGGCCAGTCTCAGCCGAGAGACTGTGCCCGGACGCCGGTAGGCGAAGGACCGGAGGTAGGAGGGTCCCGGGAAGGGGCGGAGCGAGCGGGAGGGGTCCGCCCGCGCAGACTGCGGTCGGTGACCTCCCAGGTCCCCTCGTCAACTTTCCCGCCCTCGTGGGTCTGAGGGGCCTCCCGCCCGGGCCTCCCACCCTTCCCGTCTCCTCCACTCCCCCTGCGGCCTGGCTGGAGAGGAAACTACTCGGAGGAGCGAGGGGCGGGACTGGGTCTCCGGGAGGCGGTGGAATTGAGCGCAGAACGTTAGGAAATTTAAAAGGAGGAAGAAACGGGTCCGACTGCAGCCCTCGTCGGTGCATCCCAAACGACGCGCAGGTGAAAGCGTAATCCGGGCACTGGGTACCCCTAAGGGCCCGCGGCTTTGTGGGTCCTGGAGCCCCGGGGTGCCAGGGGACCCCCCCGTCCGCGGCGGCCAGAGACGCGGGGCGCGGGGACGACCCCCTCCCAGCACATCGCTGTGCGCGGGCCCCAGGGGTCTTTTAAGGATCCTGGTTTGCGGAGAACGATCAGAGGGCGAGTGACGGAAACTTCCTTTACTGTAAACAAGACCTTAATTTAGGGACAGGTGCAGAGTGTCGGGAGCAATAAAAGTGGTTTTTAGCGGTGAGTCATCTCAGTTCTATAAGGAAAGAGATTTATATAATTGTGTGAGCAGACGTTTGTTTTGGTGATAACGGAATTCTCACGGAGAGAACAAAAAGTTAAAGGACTTACTTTAATCATAAAAACAACCACTGAGTCAAAATAGCGGTGGAAACAAGTTATTTTACAGCCTTGATAGGGAAGGAAGAAGTTCTCCTGAAGGCGACCACCTGCTGCCCCCACAAAGCTGGCCTTGGGCAGGATGTTTGATCTGTTTGTCTGGGGGAGGTTTTTTGTTGTTTGCTCGTTTAATTTAGTTTTTAAATAATTTGTGAATATTAGCACAGAGCACTGTACTTTTATTTTTTTAAGACAGAATCTTTGTTTTTCCATTGTATTAGCTCCTCTTTTAATTTCTGTAAATATATAACTTGGTTACTTTGAAATCGTTTTTCTGTTTTGCTTTTTAAACAACTTAGCGATTTTTAAAACGTTAATTACTGTTTTGTATTGTTTTACAAACGTTAATGCCAGACTTGGAGTGAGATTGTTATAGTATGTTTTACAAAGCCAAGTTGAAGACATCCAAACCTCATCTGTTCAGTGATTGGCAGACATGTTTTACCCTCCATTTGCCCTCTGTGTTTATCTTCTTTAATCCTATCTAAGTCCCTTATTAGCTGGCCAAAGCTGCTGAGAATAAAGCCCAAGTTTACAGTAAATGCACTTAGATAAAAATAAGAAAACTAGAATGGGAGATAAATTATAAGGATATTTATTTAGTGAAAGTCTGTAATTGAGACTCTAAATAAATGTCTTTTTCTTTAAATCGAAATATGTTTTGTTTAATCCATACGAAAATCAATTAATATTGTAGCTTGATTGTAGAATATTCTAAGTTCTTAACAATTTTGTTAAATTGAGGATTGTAGTTATATTACACTTGGATTTTTTTGTTGCATGTATATCATATATATATATATTCACATACAAAAGAAACCATGTTAATACATCCCTGTTTTGCAGAATCAATTGTCCAATAGGTCAACAAAGAACAATATCTGTATCCCATAGAGAAACATTATTGTGTGTGAGTTGGAGTACCAAAGGCAGTCTATATTTTCTTAGTTCCATATACTGCTTTTTGACTAGTAATCAGTTTAGGACCTTGCTATACTACACTATGATTTCAGTGAGTAGGTATGTGGGAATATTGACGTAAAAAAAACAAAACAAAACTACCTTTATATGTATGCCTCATTCCATTAGTCCATTGTCCCTATATTTTCAGGGGGATGACCAGCTTCTTACCCTGAAATGACCAGCTTCTTACCCTGGAGAGCTGTTTATGTTGTAATTAATATGGCTCAACAGAGGCCTTTGTTGAATTTTTTGTTTGAGATCATAGTATGTAAACTAGTTTTACTTAAAGGTTAGGTAGGGCTAAAAGTGGATAGATTCTCACAGATCCACAAATCTGACCTTTTTAAAATCTATGTCATATTCATAATCTTCACCACTCCACCCCTTGAACAGAAAGAAGCTGGGAAGATGGTCATATTCCTTGTCGATTCTCCCCTAAGTATAAGTATGCCCTATCCTGTAGCCATCCTCAGTTGAAACAAAATTTGTGTTTCCAGTGTTTATGTGGAAGTTGGTTGCTTAGGCTTGGAATGAGGTTTCTACCTTTAACCACTCCCCAAACAGCTAATTTGGGAGTGTCTTCCAGGCCAATGCAGAAAGTCATTGACTGAATGATCTGTTGTCCTAATGCAGATTTAGGGTCATCCTCTCACTTCCTGGTGCTGGTGATGGTGGTGGTTGATGGTCATATTAGTGGAAGAGAGACATGCAATTAATTTCACTTTTAAGGCCAATGCATGGTAAATTTGGCTGATTGTTTCTGGCACCTTCTTACCTCTGAATTTCTGTTCGAACTTCCTGGATAACAAACAACCCCCGTGACCCCCAGCACGTTACTGGGGGCAGCTCCCTCTCACATTTCTTTCTCAAGCAATATGTCCTTTTTCAGAATTGCTTCCATTGCTTTTACCTCTCAGATCCTCAGTGCTTGTCCTCGGTTAGGGGTTAACATGAAAATAATTTGGGTAAAAGAAAAAATAATGCTATTAGACCATTACATTTGTGTTAAATAATTTTCATGAGGGGAACTCCAAGTAGACTCCTCCCTTAAACTTCCAAGTTCTAATGTCTCACACTTTCCTTACTTTTACTGTTTTCTGTTCTTTTTCACAGTGTCTCAGCAGGGATCTGAATGACACAGGTGCAGGTGGGGGCAACAGCTTGAGTTTTGGGGCCAAGTCTGCATGGTTTTGGAGCGAAGGGGATGGTTCCTTTAGTTGCATCAGTGACTGTAAAAGCTGGCACTGTTTCATAAGAATAGGTTGTTTATAATTTGGAGACTAAGCTAAAAAGCCAAACAGCTTCAAACCTAATATATTACACTGACTCCATCATTGATTCTCTGACTAATCATAGACAGGTTCTTTAACCTTCCATATTTTTATTTTACAATCTTACCAACATGAGGATCACAATGGCCTTTTGCACAAATACCAGGGTACCTTAAAAAGTTCGTGGAAAAATAGAATTGAAAGATACTACAAATCTTTCCATGAACTTCTTGAAGTACCCTCATATCTTCTGTATATTGTTACTTAACCAGAAAGGATCAGTAAACCTAGAGAGAGTATATTTCCTTAAAAGAGATAGGTGTTTGTCACCTTAAGTAGGGAAGCTAGAAAAGAATGTATAGCAATTTAATATACTGGTAATAAATTGCAAAATACTGATTTAATAAAATCCTAAGTGATAAGAAATATATTTTAGCACATGTTTTCTTTAATCATAGCACATAGTACAAAACAAAACAAAACAACCCAAAAGATCTTTCAAAATTATATTTACGTATACAGATAAAGTAAAAATTAAGAAAAGCAAATACATGTTTTGGTTAGGAACCATGTAGAGAGATTTTGCCTTCTCTATATTAACACCTTAATGTTTAGAATCAGTGTCTGTGCATAATGTAAAGACCACTTACAAAAACGATTCTTTTTTAGGCAATTGGGAAACCACCTGCTGGCATTCATTAAGACCACCAGCTTGGGTTTAAGCTGAGGAAAACGAAGAAACCCCTAAATAGAAATGGAATCTATTGTCATGGTGTCTTTTTCAACATCCTGGTCATGGAGTTAGCATAGCCTAAGTTATTTTACATGTGCCTTTGAAGGGATTATTATCTATATGAAGTAAGATAAATGTTGAATTAACATATACACCTTGTTATTTATAAGCCCCACAGGCTTCTTCCAAAGTTTCCTGTGAACAAATACATTCCTGTAAATAGGAAACACCACGGTTTTACTGCACTTCTCTATACGTATTTGTTTCTTTCTCCAGAAAGCCTGCCTTTGGGATCCTTAGGTAGTTAGACAACTACAACATAGCCTTGTTGGTCCTAAATTCCTGCATATAATAGAGAAGAAATTTCCATGATTTTGTTTTGTGGAAATGAAAGTGCTACAGTGAGACAAAAATAGTCTTTGAAAGAAGCACTGAATTGTAAACAGCATTTTAAAACAAACTATTTTAATGGTACCAAACGTTTTGTTACCATCTGTAACTAAGCATAAAGCGTAAAGCCTTGTAACAGAATGATAGAGATTTTTAAAAGCAAAATAAGAATGATGAATAAGTATTTATTAGAAACAGCTCATTGAAATGCAGAACTGAAAATAGGACAAGGGAGGAAATTATTGAACATTGTTGTAATGGAGTTAGACACTAAGGCGAGTGCTTTGTTTTATTTTCCTTTAAAAGCAGTAAGAAAATCAGAACCTATTGAAACCTTAAAGGTCTTCCTATGACCTTCTAATATATACAGATCGGCTGTTCCTTATCTGTAGTTTTGAAATCCACAAAGCTCTGAAAATGAAATTTAAAAAATAATTGTGTGCAAACTCATTGCAATAGTTATTAAAACGGGACCTAAGTAGTGTGAGGCCTTTTATAGTCTTCATTTATTTTGCTGCGTCTACATTTCATAGTTTTCTGCATCTACGTTAAGATGCTGCTCAGGGGTGTTACAAACATATGGCATACACAGCATACTCCTTTTCTAAAATGTGAACATTTCTGGATTCCAAAACACGTCTGGTCCAGGAGTTTCATGTAAGCGTTCATGGACCTTTGCTGGACTGTGTGTGTCGATACCACTCCTCCTTGATGCTTAACAAATATCATGCTCCTTCCGGATTAGGCAGATAACGGCCAATCCTGATGGCAGGACACAAACCGGAAAATAACTTAGGAAGTTGGAAGCTTTGAATTTGGTGAGTGCGCTGCTCAAAGGGACTCCCCCCAATTCACTTTCCAGGCCAGTTAAGGAAGCCTGGACTTAGAATACCTGAGTTTGAATCTAGACCCTGTCACTTGTTTTTTTAATAATAAATTTCGTTGCTTTTGAAATTCAAAAATACAATATAAAGCAAATTACTTTATTAACTTTTCAAATAATATTTAAAAATAAATTTGTTATTCGAGTCAAAATAAAAAATCAAGTATAATTACTATGCATATAAATTGGTATTACTTGATGCTTTACTTTAAATTTGTAGCTGGCCATGCACTTAAAAACTCTATAGCCACATGACAACGAAAGGCAATATCTGATCTGGAGTCTATCATGGAGGGGGAAAAGCTATAAAAGGAATGATAGAGTCAGCTGATAAAACTGGAGTAGGAATGGTTCATTAAAATATCGTTTTCACCTTCAGTAGGGGAAAAGGGCCATAATGTATGTAAGTTAACCTTAATTGGTTCAGAAAAAAATGATTCGTGTGTGTGTGTGTGTGTGTGTGTGTGTGTGTGTGTGTGTGTGTATAGAGTGCTCAAATGATAAAGAAAATGGGGTAAAACACTAAATAGATAAATCTAGGTTCTTTGTGTGTTCTGTGTTCTTTGTACTGTTCTCCTTTTTTGCTACTTATCTGTAAGGTTGAAATGATATCCAAATAGAGGTTAAAAAAAATAAAAGGCCTGTATATTACGAGAGAATTAAAAAGAAAAAAAAGAAACAAAAACAAAAAACCACAACTCTGTAGCCCGAGCTCTGCCAATGTTATTGACGACGTTAGTTCACAGACAGTAATATAAGCAAATCATTAATTCTTATCTCCGTTTGTGATAGATTTGATTAACTTCTATTCAATGGAAAATTCAAAATGGTATAAAAAATGTTATTCCATATATTAGTGAATTTATTTCCAAGATTGTGTTGTTACTAGAACATCTGATCATAATGCCGTATAAAAATGTTGTGTCTTCCCTCAGGGGTTTTATTTCTGTCAGTCTTGACCCTCACTAATGCCAACATCCTGCCCGAAGACAGAGTCCGATTCTCAGTCAGCAAAGACTAACTGACATGTGTCTTAGTCTGTTTGGGCTGCTATAACAGAGTATCACAGACCGGGTGGCTTATAAACAACAGACATTTATTTCTCACAGTTCTGTAGGCTGGGAAATCTGCAATCGGGGTGCCAGCTTATTGGGTGTCTGGTGAAGGCCTGCTTCCTAGCTCACGATGGGTGGCTGTCTTCTCGCTGTGTCCTCACATGGTGGAAGGGGCAATGGAGTTCTCTGAAGCCACTTTTGTCAGGGCTCTAATTCCATTAGTGCAGAGCCCTCATGACTTAGTCACTTTCCGGAGGCCCCATCTCCCAATACCATCACCTTGAGGGTTAGAATTTCAACATGTGAATCTAGGAGGCGACACAACCTTTCAGACCATAGCACATGACTAATGGGAGGAGCTATGGCAGAATTGGCCTTGACTTAGTTCTTGTACCAACCTCCACTGTGACTCTGGAGTGACTTTAAGCCAGTTAACATTTCTGGGCTTATTAACTACCCTGACGGCCTTACAGAAATGTTGGGAGGCTACATGAGAGTATTCTGGAAAATTATCATGTGCTATGTAATACTGTTATTGGAAAATTAGAAATAACAGAGAGCCTGAAGTGTTTTACTTATACTGTTTAAAGGATAATTGATGCTTGGCGTTATTGTTATAGTACATGTATAGTTGCCGTGTTCTCCACATGTATTATCATCTCATGGTTAATTATCATAAGTAAATATCAACTATGTTGTCCTCTCCATGAAGGAAAATGCCCGTGAGCTATTATTCCAGCAGCTTACATATCAATTATGTGACCTTTCTACAGTTAAAAGGGGAAAAAGGCAACTATGACCCTTGATATTTTTATTGATCACCGTTGCTTTGGTAATACATAATGCTGCAACACAATGCTTTATTTCTCATTCCCATCACCTTGTAACTGCAGTTGGCAGTGGTGCTGTGTCGTCTTCATCTCCGGACCAGGTTGAAGAGCAGCCCCCATATGGGGCATGCCACACTTATGGTCTAGAGGAGTGCCGGGACGGGATCCTAGCTAGCTCTTACAGCTTCTATTCAGATGTGGCATGTGTTGCAACTGTTGCAGTTCATTGGCCAGAGCAAGTCACATGGCCAGTTGGGGTGGGGCGTGTGAGCACTCTCCTACCACATGGGCACCAGAAGGCATGTGGCAAGGGCAAGGCAGTATGATTCTCTCTAGGAGGGGTAGAAAATAAGAATACAGTCTCTGTCCTATGAGTATTCCATTATTTGTTTGAAGGTACATATGTTAGTTTCAATAAAAATAAACAACAATTTAGAGGAAAGCATTTGCCAACAAATGAGAGTTTTGAGCTTAATGACTTTCAAGGTCCTTACATGTAATGTTCTGTGATTCGTATTTGGAATACATGGAAAACTATACCATTTTATCTAATTGGGTTCCTTTCCTAAAGTTTTTCTGGGGTTTTGTTGTACAAATAAATAAATAGGGATTTCTGTTGACGGTTGCTGTTTGGGTGTGTTCTATTTATGGTGTGAAAGAGCTGGCCTCTTGAGGAAGAGTGCTAGAATAGCCCATCTGTCGGGCCTTAAAAACTAACGCCACCTTAAGTGACATTACAAGCGGCACCATTATGGGCCCACAAGGGCGTAAACGTGGCAGCCTAAGACGGTGCCGGGAGGAAGTAGGATGGGGGTGTCTGCGGGAACCTTGCCTTAGCCCTTATTGGCCAAATACGCACTTCCGCGCTCGAGGTTGCAATAGCTAGGCATTGAGACAGGATGCATGCTCTCTTGACCTTTAGGCTGATAGGATTATGTACAAAACCTCCCTTCCCCATTTGCCTTTAAAAGCAAGCGCTTGTGTGGTAATAAATGGAACTGCTCGACAGAACCCCCGCTGCATCTGAGTGTCCTTTAACTGGGCTGTTTTTAGGGCCGGCGGTGTGCTCACCTCTCTTCACGGCTCTCTTCCCCCGTCTCCTTCCAAAGGGGACAGGAGGGAAAAAGGAATCCCGGGCCATTTACTCGCCCACCAAGAGGAACGAGGCTAGGGCTGTTCGGGTTGGTCGGCAGCAGACCCGACACCCATCCACTGCCCACTTACCCCCACTGCCACTACTTAGTTGGAGGACTTGGAACACTGGGAGAAACTGCCACAGGATGACGTGGGTCACACATTTACCTGGCCCTTGATGTATTAGTGCCACTCACACATGTGCCACTGGGGCAAAGAGTAACTGAGATAATGAAGAACTGGTAAGAAAATTGCAATTTCACTAAGCTTTTATTTTAGTTGGTGTTTTGGCCCCTTTTAGTTATAAGAGAGTGTGTGTCTGTGGGTGTCTTTTTTTGATGTAATAATTGCAAAACTACTAGGTAAGAGAGAGAGTATGTGTGAAGACGTTCAAAGTGATTAGTAGATACATGTTCATAGCCTCATGGAATTGTAGAGCCAGAATGCTCTTGTTTTACAGTCATGTAGAGTGAAGTCCAGTAAATTGAAAGCTTTGCCTGGGATATAGGGAGTTGGAATTTGTGCTGAGATTCAAACCTTAATCTCTGTTCTGCTAATCCAGCTTCTTTATAGTTCAGTGAGATGTAGCTTTCTACAATTTTATGGTTATGTCTCTTGAACTCCATCTACAGTAATCACATATATTCACAAATAGACATATATATATGTAATCATAGTCTTACATTTCTTATTTCTTTGAATCTACTGTAACACTAATTCCTAACTGGTACTTAAAATTTTCTTCGTTTGACATCCAATAAAGTAGCATATTATTTAAATAGGATACGATGTTCTTTTATAATACTATTCTCTTCATATGAAATGAAAGTTTGCTTTATATTTACCTTTCATAATTGGGGAACTTATATTCTACAGGGAATTTTTTTACAGAGTACAATTTTTAATTTAATATGCTAAATTAAATATGCAAAAAATTGATTTAAAGAATGGATATAGTATAGATGTCAGATTCTTCAAGGTCTGATTTGCAATAATATAGATTATATTAAATAAAAGGAATCATATGAATTATTAAACCAATATTAAACATTCATGGGGTAAATAGCACAGAACCATGTAAATGAAGCATTCACCAAATGAATATTATCAGTGTGTTCTATGTGAACTACATTCCACATAGCACAAATGATTTACTGACAAATTGCATTCACATTATTTACTGGTACATTGGTATTTACATTATTTATATTTTTTCCTTGTGCTCGTGGTGGCCAGTAAATGTTTTAAAGAGACTCTTTAAAGAAAATTTATTTTGTTTTTGTTTTTTTCTTTTATAGGGTATTCATAAGAATGGAAGCAGTGTTTCCCTGCCAGACTCCTTATTGCTATATCTCATGAACCTACATAGTCTTGGGGAAGAGCCTTTATTTAATGATGACAAACCTGTCACCCGTGTAGCACCAGCAGTGAGAGGACAAAAAAGAATAGAAATAACGCATTTAAATTATATTCAACAAGGAAGTCATTTCAGTCAACAACTTCTGCTGCATTATTTTTCCAAGATGAACCGCTACACAACCATGAGACAGTTGGGGGATGGCACCTACAGGAGTGTGCTTATGGGCAAGAGTAACGACTCTGGGGAGCTGGTGGCTATCGAAAGGTACCGTGTGCAACACGGCAAGGTTTACTTTTGAAATTTTGATGTTCGTTTTCCTTTGCTTGCTTGAGAAAATATATATGTACACAGAACGGTCTAGTTTAGACACCATGCTGCTTTGGCTAATGTGGAATGCCATGCTGGGAAAAAAATGACCCAAAAGGAATATTCTGCTAATCCCATGTATATTAATTTTCTGGTTTATCCAGCTCCATTGATGAACAAAAAAATATGTTTTCTGCTTTTTATGCATAATGCATTTGGACTGAAACTGAAGGTAATCTTTGGGATGGTTTTAAAGTTTAAAAGTTTAAAAAAATTTAAGATGGGTACAGAGTAGAGCTTATTATTTCTTTAAAACAATAGGCCTCGAAATCAGATGGCATTCATAATACCAGATTGAGTTCTGAATAGCATTTGGTATTTTTTCCTGAGCTTATCAATTAAATAGAATTAATTATTACTAATTTAATTATTTCTTTTTAATTTACTGTATTTATCTTTTGCTACCTAACAAAATATCACAAAGCTTAGAAACTTAAGAACAAACGTTTATTAATTCACACAGTTTCTGTGGATCAGGATTTAGGAGTCATTTAACTTGGTAGTTCTGACCTAGGGTCTCTCATGAGGTAACAGTCAGATATTGGCCAAGGTTGCCGTCATCTGAAGGCTTGACTGGGGCTGCAGAATCCACTTCCAAGTGGCTCACTCTGTCAGTTTCTAGGGCTGCCATAACAAAGGACCACAGACTGGGTGACTTAAACAACAGAAATTTATTTCCTCACTGTTCTAGAGGCTAGAGGTCTGAGATCAAGCTGTCAGCAGGGTCAGTTTCTTCTGAGCCTTCTCTCCCTGGCTTGTAGATAGCTGTCTTCTCTCTCTGTCTTCACATGGTCTTCCCTCTGTGTGTGTCTGTGTCCAAATTTCCTTTTCTTGTAGGAAATATGTCCTCCTACAGAGCACTGAGAAACCCCAGCATAAAAAGGATAGGGCCTGGGTTAGAGTCTTACAAAGAAGACTGAGAAAGAACCAGCAGAGGAATAGAGTGAAAACCAGGAGAGTGTAGGAAATGGCTGAACCCAAGGGAAAGATCTAAAGAAGGAGGGTGCTCAACTGGCAGGCAGGTAATAACTAACGACTGAAAAGCGTCTGGATTTGTTAGGAACACATCTTGCTGCAAGTAACAAATTCATAGATTAATAGCAAGTAACAAAACCCATGCTTTAAATAAGTAGGAGTTTATTTTTCTGTCATATCAAGAAATCTGGAGTTTGATGTTTCCAGAACACTTTCAGTGGCTCAGCAGTGTACCCAAGGAATCCAGACTTTTCTACTTTATATGAGCCATTAGCATTTTTTTTGTCCTCAAATGTTTTGTCACCTAATGGCTATTTCACCTCCAGGCATTACATTGATGCCCAAGGTGGGAAGATGGGAGAATAATACCAGCATACCCTTCTCTCCTCGTTTACCAGGAAGGAATATTTCTTTCCCAGAAGCCCCCAAGGACTTCCTCTTACATCTTAATGGCTAGAACTGGGTACTTTACTTCCAAAGGGGGCTGAGAAAGTGAGTGTTCGCTCTTCCAGCTTTTATACTAGGAGGCAAAAGGAACAGGGCTGGAAATATTCTTGTATCCACGTGATATTATGTGCCAGGGTGTTCTTGGATTGGGGAATGTGGCATAACTGGTGGCCATGGTGAGCGCTGTTCCAGGAAATAGTGGATGAGACGAGGCAGATTGCAGGAGGGCAGGGAGAGGGAAACATGGCACTGGAGGCGCTGAGCTTTCAGTAGTTGTGAGAAATGTGTTTCTGAGAACAGGGAAAGTCATGAGTATCGTGAAGGGTCCACCTGAGACTACATGGGACGGTTAGGAGTGTGGAGCTGCTGGGAGCCTCGCATGACCTTTCCTTCTTCCTTCACCAGTCTTCAGGGAAAGCCGAGATGGGAGGATGGCAAGGCGGGAGAGGAGGAGTGTTGAGAGAGGGGCACGTTTAGAACATGTGTGCGATCTCGAGAGTACAGGGATGAGGGCTGATTGTGGGACCCACGCTGGATGTGGCAGCAAGCAGAGCCACGCAGGTGATCACAGGAAGAGCAGGAGCTGAACAAGAGGCGTGTGCAGCAGGGCGTTCCTGGGTAGCACTAGTGCAGGGGTAGGAGGTTATGGTCAGAGTCTGGAGTTATACAGGTTGAGGTCTCGGAGAGCAGAACTATTCCTCAGGATGACAAGGTGTGTACGAGCGACTGTGGTGGGATAGAGGTGAACAGCTGTCTGGAGTTAAGGAACTGTGAGGCCAGCTGGCAGGACTATCGATATGAATGTTGACTGTAGCCACTGCTCCTTTGGTTCTGGACAAGGTAGAATCTTAGGATAGTTTTTGTCCTACGAGAGTCACACAGAGAAGGCTTTGTCATTTCTCTCAAGCCTGATGCGAAGGAATAAACTACCTGAAGTTTACAGATATTAGACCCCTTATTCTCCATCCTCAATTTATCTCTATTCGTTACCAACACAACTCGCATCCCATTGTATCCAGTCAGGGCCATCATCTTATGCTTGTTGGTATGAAATGTTAGGCATTCCCAATGTCGGCCCTAAATGTTCTAGGTATAACACTTTGGACAACACTTTAAATCCATCCATACTTTAGCCCCCAAATTAAACAAATTCCATGTAGGGATGTAGCAGATGAAGAGCTGCCCATCCTTAATGTTCAAAGTGGACAGTAAACATGTCCCCATGAAGGGAAATAGATTATGTGGAAGGTGGTATTTTTTATTCTAAAAGCATTTTGAACAGAAGAACCAGGAGTCAGGGGTCGGGGCCGGGGGGCTGTTGGAACTAGACATACTCAGTGAAGAGTGACGTGGAGGCATGGAACGGACAAAAGCTGAGCGCCAGCACAGTGCGGTCACCCAGAAGCCAGGGGGTGGCAGCTGGCAGCTGGTGGATGTGGGGGTGTGACTAGAGAATGTGAGCACAGGAAAGAAAGTGTGGACATAGTTCAGCGAGCAGTGGGCTAGGCTTTGGAGCCATCTAGAAATGCAGTCAGAACTCTAGGGTGAGTCGGAGGTTGAGTGGTTAGAAGCTGGAAGAACACTGCGATGACGGACAAAGTAAAAGGTTCCTTTTTGAAAATTTCCTTTGGAAAACTTTAATGTACGGCAATGGTAAGAAACCTTTTGCCATTTTTAAAAAAGCCATAACATACAATTCATTAGAGGATGGTTGTTAGATTCCCTCACCTCACTAAGTTAAATATTTGTTAAGCCCTTGGAGGACTTGAGAGGCAATTCCATTTCTGAGTCTGCCGTGTGGGTGGCAGGTCCTCGTGAGCCCACCTGTGGGTATAGAAATCCACCCAGTCATTTAGCAGATATTTATTGGGCACCTACCATGTGCCAAAAACTGGTCTAGGCTTATGGAAGTGTCTTCAGGAGCTTGTGTGTGAGGGGAGGGGAGAAGGATTAACCTAAAAAATAAGTATATTATATAGCATGTTAGAAGGTGGTAAATGCTATGGAGAAAAAGCAGAGCAAGAAAGGTGACTGGAAAAGTTACTATCATTTTCTTATGACGAGTAGTTGGGTACAGCCATGCAAATTAGTTTAGGGTCTTAAAGAAATAAGGATCAGCCTGAAGTGGCCTTTCATTTCCTCTGACCAGCCAGGTCTTTCTAGATGTTTCTGTCTGCCTTGAAACCTTTTACTGTCTTCACATGCAGGCACTTTCTATCTTTCAGGTCGCAGCTGAAATGCTGCCTTATTGAAAGGACTGTTCATTAAGTCTTTAAAAGATCCCCTTGTTATTCTGGCTGAGGGTTCTTATATCTAATTTGTCCATCTGTTTTGTATTAAGCAATCTAAAGTCTACTTCCTCTGTTAGATGAGGAGCACCATGGTGACCATATCTGATTTGTTCATTGCCGTGACATGTAGCTGATGTTGGATGAATTAATAAATAAAAGAAGATGGCTAGGAACCCAAAAGGCCTTATTAAAGTTATTCTAGGAAATTGGTTTGTCTTTGAGATAACTATTTTGTAAGGAAATCTCTGTGTTTTTTTGCAGATAGATACATACCTCACTTTAGGGAAGTATTGATGAGAAGTGCTAATTTCTAGAAAGTAGCATATTAGTAAGTATGGATGAACAGAGTACAGATTTTAAGTAGGCTAAAAGTTTCAATTACTGAATTGTGAAAAGCTACTTGAATATATTTTTATCTGGCTTCTAAAAGCTTGGATACTTTTTAAATTCTGAAATTACTTTTTAAGAATCATAGCAGATTGTATGTACAGTTTTGGATGGATGTGATCATTCCATTACACTACTTGCATAGCTTTATTTGCATTGACTTCTATTTTATTTTAAATTCATCATTGTGCTAGATTTACCTTTTTCATTTTAGCAAGACATTTATAAATCTATAGCACTGAAAAATAGCTTTTGGTAAGGCAGAAAACCCTCAATTTCATCAAGCTTCTTCATAAATTTCTAGTACCTGAGTGACTACAAATGAAATTCTGATTCACTAAGTGTATTTTAGAAATGATAGCAGTGTTGCCTTCATGTCTTATTATAGTTGATCAGAGATATTGGTAAAAATAAGAACATGTACTGAATGCTGAGCTGAGCGGTTTACAATAAACTTTTCTTATGCAGTAGTTTCTACTTTATGGCTAGCTGAGGAATTTAAAGCACAGAGAGGCCATTCGGGTACTTGTCCAAGGTCATACAATCAGTGGGCAGCTGGACAAGGATTTGAATCCAAGCTGATTTTTGCAGCCCATGCTCTTGAGCGTTATGTTGAGCTGCCAAATGTTTATTCATTTCCTTACCTGTGTAGTACACCCTCATAGAGGCTCTGCATTATAAGAATTATTCTACCTCTAAGCTTTCTAAGGCTCTTCTAGAACATCTCGATAGGAGATTACAATACTAAATGAAAACAGTAGGGCATATTTGGTTTTTCTTTTTCATAGTTGCTCAAAGGGAACCAATAATAGAGTAAGAAAGCCACCAGTGTAATTTGTATCTTCAGATCCTCAGTTCCTGTACACTAAACTTGTCCTTATTTATTTCAGGATGAAGAGAAGGTTCTATTCTTGCGACGAATGTATGAACGTGAGAGAAGTTAAGGTAAAATACTAAAGATGAACAGAACCTGAGAAGGCCTTAACTCTACCTCACACCTGAGGACTGTAGCCAGGGAGATGATTCTGTTCTCTGTGGGAAGCATTCCACAGATACCTGTGTTTATATTTTTCCTTTATCTTCCTAAAGTAATTTTTCATTTCTTCTTGTTCTGATGTTAGTGGAGAACAGAAAATAATTATTCCCTCATATTTGAAAGTTTACTCTCACTTTTATAGGAGCATTTTAATTCACAATATCAAAGGAAAGATTTTTTTAATTGCTTCGTGTCACTTTTAAAATATTTTATGTTGTATGACTTGTGTAAACTTTTGGAGACTTTTATGGAATTCACATGGTTAAGTCAGACAAAAGTTAGACCTATCTCACAGACCGAGAGAAGAAGTGACAGATTGAAATGTTCCGTAGCTATTGCTGACTTGGTTTATTTTTGCACTGAACATTCATTACTTAAAACAATTACTGCTTGCTTTCAGTAGATGTTCTAAGATGTTTTTAGATTATGTAGATATTAAAGTGTAATTTGTTAATGAATCCAGAAGAAATGGAAAATTACTTAAGATACTTATCATACTTAGCATTGATGAGATTTGACCAACTTCTAAAATTTTTCTTTAAAAATTTCAATGCTTTGTTGTTTTGCAGTCTCTGAAGAAACTTAATCATGCCAATGTGATTAAACTGAAAGAAGTTATCAGAGAAAATGACCTTCTTTATTTTATATTTGAATATATGAAAGAAAACCTCTATCAATTAATGAAAGGCAGGTATGTCTTTATTCTAAAAAACTAATTTCCTCCATGAGTTCTTCGGATCTTTTCGATGTGTCATACTTTGCTATATACACATTTATCACTTAAGAGATAGATTTAAATTAATTAGTTCTCTTTTCTTAACACTGAGGAAGAACCGGCTATGACATAGCCACCACTTTTCTGTTATAATTTCTTAAAAATCAAAGTAGTACTCTTATTTCATATAAACACACATAGTATCCAGTTATACTTTTTTTTAATTTTTAAATTTTATTTTGTTGATATACAATGTGGTTGATTATTGTGGCCCATTACAAAAACCTCCTTCCCTCCTCCCTCTCCCCCCTCCCACCCAACAATGTCCTTTCTGTATGCTTGTCATGTCAACTTCAAGGAATTGTAATTGTTATGTCTTCTTCTCCCCCCCGGTTTTGTGTATGTGTGTGTGAATTTATTTATTTATTTTTATCTCCCACCAATATGTGAGAACGTGTGGTATTTGTCTTTCTGTGCCTGACTTATTTCACTTAATATAATTCTCTCAAGGTCCATCCATGTTGTTGCAAATGGCAGTATTTCATTCTTTTTTATAGCTGAGTAGTATTCCATTGTGTAGATATACCACATTTTCCATATCCACTCATCCGATGATGGACATTTGGGCTGGTTCCAACTCTTGCCTATTGTAAAGAGTACTGCAATGAACATTGGGGAACAGGTATACCTTCGACTTGATGATTTCCATTCCTCTGGGTATATTCCCAGCAGTGGGATAGCTGGGTCGTATGGTAGATCTATCTGCAATTGTTTGAGGAACCTCCATACCATTTTCCATAGAGGCTGCACCATTTTGCAGTCCCACCAACAATGCATGAGAGTTCCTTTTTCTCTGCAACCTTGCCAGCATTTATCGTTCATTGTCTTTTGGATTTTAGACATCCTAACTGGGGTGAGATGGTATCTCAGTGTGGTTTTGATTTGCATTTCCCGGATGCTGAGTGATGTTGAGCATTTTTTCATATGTCTGTTGGCCATTTGTATCTCTTCCTTAGAGAAATGCTACTTAGCTCTTTTGCCCATTTTTTAATTGGGTTGCTTTTTTTTTTCTTGTAAAGTTGTTTGAGTTCCTTGTATATTCTGGATATTAATCCTTTGTCAGATGTATATTTTGCAAATATTTTCTCCCACTCTGTTGGTTGGCTTTTAACTCTGTTAATTGTTTCTTTTGCTGTGCAGAAGCTCTTTAGTTTGATATAATCCCATTTGTTTATTTTTCCTTTGGTTGCCCGTACTTTTAGGGTCATATTCAAGAAGTCTGTGTCCAGTCCTACTTCCTAAAGTGTTTCTCCTATGTTTTCTTTAAGAAGTTATATTGTTTCAGGGTGTATATTTAATTCTTTAATCCATTTTGAGTTAATTTTAGTGTATGGTGAAAGGAATGGGTCTAGTTTCATTCTCCTGCAAATTGATATCCAGTTCTCCCAGCACCATTTGCTAAAGAGGCAGTCTCTTCCCCAGTGTATAGGCTTGGTGCCTTTGTCAAAGATCAGATGGCTACAGGTGTGTGTGTTGATTTCTGGATTCTCTATTCTATTCCACTGATCAGTGTGTCTGTTTTTATGCCAGTACCATACTGTTTTGGTTATTATAGCTTTGTGGTATAGTTTAAAGTCAGGTAGTGTTATGCCTCCAGCTTTATTTTTTTTGCTCAGCATTGCTTTGGCTATGCATGGTCTTTTGTTATTCCATATAAATGTCTGGATAGTTCTTTCCATTTCTGAGAAAAATGTCTTTGGAATTTTGATGGGGATTGCATTGAATTTGTATATCACTTTGGGTAGTATGGACATTTCCACTATGTTTATTCTTCCAATCCAAGAGCATGGGATATCTTTCCATCTTCTTGTATCCTCTCTAATTTCTCTCAGCACTGGTTTGTAGTTCTCATTATAGAGATTTTTCACATCCTTGGTTAACTCAATTCCTAAGTATTTTATTTTTTTGGTGGCTATTGTGTTTCTTGATTTCTCGTTCTGCATGTTCACTATTGGAGAATAGAAATGCTACTGATTTTTGTGTGTTGATTTTGTATCCTGCTACTGTGCTGAAATCATTTATCAACTCCAAGGGTCTTTTTGTAGAGGCTTTAGGCTGTTTGATATATAGGATCATGTCATCTGCAAACAGGGACAGTTTGACTTCATCTTTTCCAATCTGGTGCCCTTTATTTCCTTCTCTTCTCTGATTGCTCTGGCTAGTACTTCCAACACTATGTTGAATAGGAGTGGTGAGAGTGAGCATCCTTGTTTAGTTCCTGTTCTTAAAGGAAAAGCTTTCAGCTTTTCCCCATTCAAGATGATATTGGCAGTGGGTTTATCATATATGGCTTTAATTATGTTGAGATACTTTCCATCTATACCTAACTTACAGAGGGTCTTTGTCATGAATGAATGTTGAATTTTATCAAATGCTTTTTCAGCATCTATAGAGATGATCATATGGTCCTTGTGTTTGATTTTATTAATATGGTGTATCACATTTATTGATTTGCATATGTTGAACCAACCTTGCATCCCTGGGATGAATCCCAGTTGATCATGGTGAATAATTTTACGTATGTGTTGCTGTATTCTGTTTGCTAGTATTTTAGTGAGGATTTTTGCATCTATATTCATGAAGGATATCTTCCTGTAGTTTTCATTTTTGGTTATATCTTTACCTGGTTTTGGTATCAGGATGATGTTTGCTTCATAGAATGAGTTTGGGAGATTTGCATCTGTTTCAATCTTTTGGAATAGTTTGTAAAGTATTGGTGTCAATTCCTCTTTGAATGTTTGGTAAAATTCTGCTGTGAATCCATCTGGTCCTGGGCTTTTCTTTGTTGGGAGCCTTCTGATAACAGCTTCAATCTCCTTTATTGTTATTGGTCTGTTCAGATTTTCTGCATCTTCACGGCTCAGTTTTGGGAGCTTGTGTGTGTCCAGAAATTTATCCATTTCCTCCAGATTTTCAAATTTGTTGGCGTATAGTTGTTTATAGTAGTCTCGAATGATTCCTTGTATTTCAGATGAATCAGTTGTAATATCACCTTTTTCATTTCTAATTTTTGTTATTTGGATCTTCTCTCCTCTTTTTTTAGTTAGCCATGCTAATGATTTGTCAATTTTATTTATCTTTTCAAAAAACCAACTTTTTGATACATTGATCTTTTGTATCGTTTTTTGGGTTTCAATTTCATTAAGTTCTGCTCTGATCTTAATGATTTCTTTCCATCTGCTAACTTTAGGTTTGGATTGGTCTTGTTTTTATAGTTCTTTAAGGTGAAGTGTTAGGTTGTCATCTTTCCATTCTTCTGAGGTGAGCATTTAATGCAATAAATTTCCCCCTTAGTACTGCTTTTGCAGTATCCCACAGGTTTTGGTATGATGTACCATTGTTTTCATTAGTTTCAATAAGTGTTTTGATTTCCTGTTTGATTTCTTCTTGGACCCATATGTCATTAAGTAGAATGCTGTTTAATTTCCATGTGTTTGTATAGTTTCCAGATTTTCGTTTGTTTCTGATTTCTAATTTTAATCCTTTGTGGTCTGGAAAAATACATGGGATAATTCCATTTTTTTAAAAAAAATTTTTGAGACTTGATTTGTGACCTAACATGTGATCTATCCTGGAGAATGATCCATGTGCTGATGAGAAGAATGAATATTCTGCGGTTGTTGGATGGAATGTTCTGTAGATACCTGCCAAGTCCAATTGGTCTAGGGTGTTGTTTAGATCTTGTGTTTCTCTGCTGATTCTTTGCCTAGATGATCTGTCCAATATTGACAGTGGGGTGTTCAGGTCCCCTTCTATTATGGTATTAGTGTCTATTTCCTTCTTTAAGTCTAATAGAGTTTGCTTTATCAATCTGGCTGCTCCGACATTGGGTGTGTATATATTTATGATTGTTGTGTGTTCTTGATGGATGGATCCT
The DNA here is from genome assembly GCF_027409185.1 of Cynocephalus volans. Lineage (NCBI taxonomy): Eukaryota > Metazoa > Chordata > Mammalia > Dermoptera > Cynocephalidae > Cynocephalus > Cynocephalus volans. Next base: position 10,233,291 of record NC_084464.1, on the reverse strand, counting down.
TTTATAATTATGTAGTGGCCCTCATTATGTCTTTTTATAATTTTTAGTTTAAAGTCTATTTTATCAGATATAAGAATAGCTACTCCAGCTCGATTTTTATTTCTGTTTGCATGATACATCTTTTCCATCCTTTCACTCTTACTCTGTGTGAGTATAGGTGAGGTGGGTCTCTTGAAGGCAGCATATAGTTGGGTCTTCCTTTTTAATCCAGTCAGCCAGTCTGTGTCTTATGATTAGAGAATTTAATACTTTTACATTAAGAGTTGTTATCAAAAAGTGTTGATTTACTCCTAGCATTTTACTGATTTTTGTTTGGATGTCTTAAGTGTCTTTTGTTCCTTTCTTTCTGATTTTCTGTTTGTCTTCTGTATTTGTTCATTTCTTGGGTTATAGACAAACTTTTTTTTTCTCTTCATTGTTGGCATTTTTATTTTACTAGTGGCTTTTTATTTTTCTTGAGTTTTTATGGCTGTGGTAGTTATTTTTCAGGAACCAAGCCCAGTATTCCCTTGAGAATTTCTTGTAAGGGTGGTTGTGTGGTGGTGAACTCCCACAGTTTTTGTTTGTCTGAGAAATATACTATTTGCCCTTCATTTCGGAAGGATAGCCTTGCAGGATAGAGTATTCTTGGCTGGAAATCTCTGTCTTAGTATTTTGACTATATCATCCCATTCCTTTCTGGCTTTTAGGGTTTGTGATGAAAAGTCTGATGTTAGTCTGATTGGGGCTCCCTTATAGGTGATTTGATGCTTCTCTCTTGCAGCTTTTAAGATTCTCTTTTTGTCTTTCAGTTTTGCCAATTTGACTACAACATGTCTTGGAAAAGACCTTTTTGGGTTGAATACATATGGGGATTTTTGAGCTTCCCGAATCTGAAGATCTGTGTCTGGGAAGTTTTCTGCCACTATTTTGTTGAATATGTTTTCAATGCTATCTCCTTTTTCCTCCCTTTCTGGAATACCCATGACTTGGATATTTGAGAGCTTAAGGTTCTCTGATATCTCTCTTAGATTTTCTTCAATGTTTTTAATTGTTTTTTTTTTTTTTGGATGCCTGTGTTTTTTCAAACAGCCCATCTTCAAGGTCGGAAGTTCTCTCTTCTGCTTCTTCAAGCCTGCTGGTTAAACTCTCTGTTGTGTTTTTTATTTCGTTGAATGAATTCTTCAGCTCAGCAAGCTCTGCTACATTCTTTTTCAGGGCCATTGATTTCCTTGTACATTTCTTCTTTCAGGTCCTGTATACTTTTCCTCGTTTCATCATGTTGTCTAGCTGAGTTTTCTTGTATCTCATTTAGTTTCCTTAGAATTATCTCTTGACATTTCTTGTCAGACATTTCAAGGACTTCTTGTTCTATAGGAGCTAGAGCTTGAGAGTTTTTACCCTTTGGTGGTGTACTTTCTTGATTTTTCGTATTTCTGGTATCTTTCCTTTGATGTTCATTCATTGTGGCAAGGGATTTCACAGTCCACTGGCTTGACACTATTGTCTGGCTAGGATCCTGCTGGGGCTGCCAATTTGGCATGGCTGCCTCAGTGTCTGCTCGGTCGTCTGCTGGTGCCTCAGTCGTGTGGTCTCCTCGGGTCTTGGGCCTCTCTGGGGAGCTGCCTCTCTGGTCAGCGCACACTCTGCCAGGATGGGGATGGGGTCTGGGGGCAGCAAGGCCTTCCTGCTAGGTCACACGCTGGTGCCAAGGGGTGCATGGTCTCCACAGGACTTGGGCCTCTCTTGGGGGATGCCTCTCTGGTTGGTGTGCAGTCGGCTGGGCTGGGGATGAGGTCTGGCAGTAGCGAGGCCTATCTGCTCGGTTGCATGCTGGTGCTGAGGGGCGCATGGCCTCTGTGTGACTCAGGCCTCTCCAGAGGGATGCCTCTCTGGTCAGTGTGTACTCAGCTGGTCTAGGGATGGGATCCAGCAGTGGTAAGGCCCACCTGCTCAGTCACATGCTGTCACCACAGGGCACGTGGTCTCCACGGATCTTGGGCCTCTCCAGCAGGGCACCTCTCTGGTCAGTGTACACTCGGCCGAGCTGGGAATCCAGTCTATATCTTTTAAGTGGGGAATTTAGTCCATTTATGTTCTGGGTTGTTACTGAAAGGCAAAGCCTTCTGTCTGCCATTTTGTTAATTTCTCTATATTTGTTTTATATTTCTTATGTTCCTTTCTTTCCCTTTTATTGCTTGTCTTTGCTATTGGGTGTTTTTTTGTAATGATAAAATGCATTTTCTTTCTCTTTCTCATTTATGTATTGGTTCTACTAGCAGTTTTTATTCTTTCTCATGTATTTATGATGACATATCTTTCTCTTTTTATTCCAGATGTAGGACCTCCTTGAGGATTTGTTGAAGGGCTTGTCATGTGGTAGTGAATTCCCACGGTTTTTGTTTGTCTGGGAGAGGTACTATTTCTCCTTCACTTCTGAAGGAAAGTTTTGCTGGATATAGTATACTTAGTTGGCATTTTTTTCTTTTTTTAGTACTTTGAATATGTCATCCCATTCTCCTCTGGCCTGTAGGGTTTCTGTTGAGAAGTCTTATGTTAGCCTGGTGGGGCCTCCCCTATAGGGGATTTAATGCTTTTCTCTTGCTTTTTTTAGAATTGTTTATTTGTCTTTGACTTTCGATAATTTTGACTATGATGTGTCTCAGGGAAGTCCTGTTTGGGTTCAATCTGTTTGGGGATCTTTGAGTTTCTTGGATCTGTAAGACCATATCTCTCCTAATATTTGGGAGGTTTTCAGCTATCATTTCATTAAACAGGCTTTCAATGCTTTTTTCTTTCTCTTCCCCTTTTGGTACAACTATAATACAGATGTTTGTATGCTTAAGATTACCATAAAGATTTTGTAGGTTTTCTTTATTTTTTAAATTCTTTTATTTTCTTTTTGGTCCAACTATATTTCAAAAAGCCTGTCTTGTAGTTCAGAGATTCTTTCTTTTGCTTGTTCTAGCTTGCTGTTTATGCTCTTTGTTGTATTTTCTATTTTTTTAAATGAATTTTTCAATTCTAGGATTTCTGCTTGATTTTTTTTTATTGTTTTTATCTCTTTGTTGAATTTCTCATACATGTCCTCAAATTTATTTCTTTTTATCTAATTTTTATCCATCATTTTGAGTTTCCTTAGTATTGCCCTTTGGGATTCCTCCTCAGGCAATTCATCAATCTCCTGTTATATACTCCCAACTCAACTTATAGATGAAAGTTTTGTAGCCCAGGGAAAGAGAATGGTTTTCCCCAAGACACACAGCTATTTAGGAGGCTGCAGTAACAGGGTGACCAGTTGCCCTGGCACTGAGGGGTTTTCCAAGCACTGAGGGGCTTGCCAGGATGCAGGACTTTAAAAGCTAAAACCTGGGCAATCCTAGGCAAACCAAAATGGCCTAGTCACCATAGGCAGTACTGAGACAAGGTCCTCGTCTCCTGATTTCCAGCCAGAACACTAGCCTTTTCACTTATGAAACAAATGCTCTATACCAAGTGCCCTTCCCCCAGTCCTTATTGAGCTCACACTCCTGGGTGAGCCCTGGGACTGTGTTAAGGCCACTGTGCAGCTCAGGGCTAGAGCACAAGGACTGGGTGAACTGGCATCTGTCTGCCAATAGCCACATTGCATCTGGTTGTGCTGCTTGTGTACCCGTATTCAGGCCACGTGGAGGTGAGGAAGGATTAGAAATATTAGTGGGAGCCTGGGCTGATCATAGACAGAATGGGACAAGTGAATTCAGTCCTAAAATAAAGTTGGGAGATGGGTGGGAGAAAGAGTAAGGAGTTGAGGTTGGTGGTGTGAACTTTGCAAATGACACATTACATCTTCTGCCTGGATGCATATAAACAACAAAGAACCTGTATCCAGAATATATGAAGAACTCCTACAAATCAATGAAAGAAGACAGATCACCTAGGAGGAAAGATAGGCAAAAGACTTAACGAACAATTTACAAATAAATGAGAAGTAACATATGAAAAGGTGCCAACCTTTAGTAATCAGAAAAAATGCAAATTAAAACCGTATAAACTTACCAAAGTGACTAAAATAAACACCAAGTGTTGTTGGGAATGTGGAACAACTGGAACTCTCATATTCTGCTGGTGGGAGAATAAATCGGTACAACCACTTTGGAAAATTGCTTGGCAGTGTCTATTAAAGCTGACTGTACACATACCCCATGAGCATGCAATTCTGCTCTGAGGTATGTGCTCAAACAGAAGTGAATGTTTATGTGCACTGAGACAAAGAATGTTCTTAGTAGCATTATTTACAAGATCCCCAAACTGGAAATAAATGTCTATCAATAGAATGATGGATAAATAATTGTGATATAATTGAACAATGGCATGCCATACAACAACAAAAATGAATGACATTGCCATATCTAACAACATAAATTAGATACAGAAAGGAACATGTTATATACATGATTCCATTTATATAAAGTTCAAAAGTAGGCAGAACTGATGCCTAGTTTTGGAAATGAGGATACTAATGCCTTTCAGGGAGTTGGTGACTAGGATGGAGTGTGAGCAGAGCTTCTTGGAATGTTCTTTTCCTTGATCTGGGTGGTGTTTACATGAGTGAATTTACCTTGTGAAAATTTATTGAGGTGAGCCCTTGTAATTTGAGTACTTTTCTGTATGTAGGTAATTCTTTAATACATACATTTATTTAAGAAATGGAGGCAATGTTTCATCTAGTGCCTTTCCTCCATGTTGAGTCACTGTGCAGCTATGAGCAAAAAATCTGGGCCTTAGTTTCCCCAGGACAATATCCTACTACTGTCCATAGTTATGGAGGGAAAGAAAGGTACTTATTTGTGCCTTCCCCTTGGGTTCTGTCCTGTAGGCTGGGAGACCCTGGCCATCTGCCTTCCCTGTCTGGCATGAAGGTGCCCATGTGCAATGGGGCGATTGGCCTGTTCTAGCCCCAGAACTCCTTTACTTCTCTGGAGGAAGTTCTGGGTCCCAAACCATACTGAGCCACCTGTTCTAGGACTTTATCACATTGGCTCCTGCCAATCACCTCTCTCCCTCCAGCCATTCCACTTCATTTTCAGGCCGTTTAGTCCTTTTTTTTTTTTTTCTCGTTTGTCCTTGGTTTTCAAGACAGCCCATTTGGGCCGAACCATATTTGTTGACAAATTGTCAGAACAGCTCAGGCCTTAGTTCTGTTTTGTGATTTAAGCAAAAAAAAAAAAAATTTTTTTTTGGACTGGGGAAATTAGATGAAGGTGATTGCAGCTAAAGTGCCTTTTATCGAAGTTTTTGGAAAATGTAAATGTCATCAGTCTTGTCAAAGCTGGACACAGAAGAAAATAACAGAACTAAAGGCAGGCCAGGATACATGCTGGGCCTGCACAGACTTAGAATTAGCCTTCCTATTTGTTATTATTTTTTCCTCACAGGTAGTTGGGTGGAACAGGGAGGAGAGGAGAAGATAAATAGAAGGGAAAGCGGGGCACGGCAGGGATCTAGGTGAAAAATGCTAAACCTGAGAAGTCTTTTTTTTTTTTTTTTTAATTCCTCTAGAGTGCTGACAACATCCTAGTGACTTCTGAGCAACTGAGATGAGAGCTGCGAAGGGTTGAAAGCATTATCCTTGGCCCGGAATTGGAGTTGAGGACAGGGGGCCAGGTTGGGTGGGTTGGGGAGACATGGCCATCAGGCCCCTGTGCCGTCATCTCAGCAGCTAGAGATTGACACCTTGGGAAATGTACCCACATGGGAAGAACCTACCCATCCATCGAAGACCCACTGAGCACTCCTGGGTGTGAGAATCTGGATATAACATGAAGACCATGTCTCAGCCTTGTCCTAGAAGAGCGTGTTGCTAAGAATCTAGAACTGGAACTCTGAGGAAGGGTTGGTGTTAACTATGGGTCTGTACTTGTTTCTTTTCTTTTCCTTGGTGGCTGGCGTTAGTTATAAGGTGGCACTCTAACCAACTGAGCCAACCAGCCACCCCTGGATGTGTAACTGGAGGAAAAGCTATCTATGGAAATCAATTGCAACTTGAGTCTGAAACCAGTAGATTAGTGGATGAGGGTAAAGAACAGGTGACACATGAGTTATTTAACCAGAAATTCAAGCAGAGATTGAGGTTGGGGCATATCAGACAAGCCTCAGAGAGCTGACCCTTAGTGCAGAGGTCCAGACTGGTGACGGTCAGCTCTGGCAAGGGCAGGCAGGAGGCAACAGGTAACTATACACAGGAGGTGGGAGTTGAGGGGAGGGAAATCTAGCCCCTCGGTTCTGGGCCAGCGCATAGTCAATGGGAATTAGATAGAACCAAGTCTTAGGTTATGGGGAACAAGGTATGACTTTAAAGAGCAAAAGCTGGAGCCCAGTCTCAGAGAGGAGAAAGTTGAAGTTTAGAGTGGGGGTCCAGTAGCAAGATTACGTCAAAGAAGATCTCTGGCCTATGACTGAGGGCTGCTCACAGTTCACCTGAGGATAATGTAATTCCTTATTCTATAGTGGGATGAGACTCTACTTGGGAGTTGAGTATCTGCAGTTCCTAGAGTTGGCAAGATGTAGGGAGCCTAACAGCTCTTCGTGGAAGAGCTGTGTCTCATCAGCACATATCTGTCCAGACGTGCATGTTGGATCTCAGCAGGCTGGCCAAGAGCTTTGAATTTAGAGAAGGGAGAAATTGTTTCAGGCTGGCGTAATTGGTAAAGGTGTTTTGGAAGAGATGGGAGTCAGACTCAGAAGTTCCCATCTCCTCCCTGTTCTCAAGGATGGAGACCAGCCAGATGGCAGCTCCTGAAAGCACCTTCAACACTTTGCATCAGCATTAAATTAACTAAATTCCCCTTTCAAAGACTTGCTTTCCTTATTTGTGAAATCAGAGTTTGTAATGATGTTTAAGATCACTTTCTCGTCCTACGTCTGTGACATGTCATCATTGCCGGGTGTCAGTATGCTTGAAAATGTCACACACAATCTTTTGTAATTCCTGGTTTAATATGTGTTTTTGCAAATCTCTGAGGGCAGCAAATTTGTCTCTCTTTTTCATGGCATATATGGCAGAGAAACTGTCATAAAGGGCACTCAATAAATATTTGTTGAATGAATGAAGAGCAGCCAATATTCTTTAATACCTGCCCAGATGTTTGAGACGTAAGGCTTTCAGGAGAGTCAAAACACCCTTCCTGCCCCCTGGCCCCTGCACCCTGCCATCTCTTCCTCCTTGATGCTCTATAGTATCTGAACTGTCTTTCTTGGGACAGATGCTTTTTAAAGATATTGATTCCTCATATCAAGCATGGTAAATCCAGAAGTAGATAACCTACAGCCAGAGATGTCCACAGAGAGCAATCCAGCTTCAGCAACATAGCCTGCATGACTTCAACCCTCTTCCAGCAGCAGGGAGGAGACCACCAGAATGTGCTGTCCCTGGACAGTGGACAGGGACTGTCCCAGCATCAGGCACAATGTCTCTGGCAGCAGAGGCAATACCACCTGAGGGCACTGAACACTTCTCTGGCCTGACCCACCATCAGTCTCCAAGGAAGCAGCCTCCACCGGGATGTCCTCACTCACATCCAGATCCTGGGCCAGATTTCAGTTCTGTCTTATAGTCTCACCCTTCCTAGAATTGAAGCCAAAGCAAATTCCCAGAACCTTCCCTTCTATGGTCTGCATTTCCAATCTGGGGAAATCTGGGAGTCTGAGCTCAGGGATTGGGGTAGTTCCTCTACTTCCCAGGGGTTCTGAAAAAGCGTTCATTTCTTTTTTCTTTTAAAATTCTCAGCCGCCAGGGCAGTACTATCTTAAGGCAGATGGCCCGGGCTGCAGTCCTTGGGGACTGGTCCCTTGCAGATGCTGCCAGCCATCTAAGTCTACCTGATTCCCCTTCCCTGCCTGGCCAGAGACCAATAGAGTTTGTCTGGGAGCTAGTTCTGTCAGATCCTTTGTGCCAAAGAGAAAAAGAGAAAACAAATCTTGAGGCTTTAAATGGGCTTGGGAGAGTTCTCTAGCCCATCTCCACGCACAGTACCTACTATACTCTTCTTTCCTTACTCTTGCCTGTCTTCTCTTCCCCAGCCCTGGCTGCTCACTTCCTGCAGTGAGTATCTCAGCTGTCCAGTCCTGCAGCTTCTCCAGTGCCTTCACCTCCAACTCACCTCCTGCCAGTAGACTCCTGCCTCCCAGGCCACCCACCTGCACTCTTTGTACCTGCACATTTGACACCCACTGGTAAATGCATGCTTTCCTTAGGGTGCCATCTCCCATGCCCAGACTGACCGTGACCCTCAGGACAGAATAAGAAACTGTGATGAGTTCTGATGACATTCGTTTACTTTTCACTACTACCCTGAGGTCAGTTCTCCTAGTTTCACTTTCCGGATGAGCAAACTGAGAGGGAGGTAGTAACTTTCCAGAGTCAACCTACTTATAAACAACAGTCTGGGTTCCATATCAAGAACTTCCTAGTCTGAGTTTAGTGCCCTTACCATTATATAACAGCTGCCAAGGGCGACGGAGATATTGTGGCCAGACAGTCATGAGCTTTCACTTAGAAGGAAAAGTCAAAGATTGTGCCCCAAGTAGCAATTTCCATCTGACTTAATATTATGAGTCATTCTCTCCCAGGCAGCTCCTTTTCTGTCCATTTGGCATTCCCCTTAGACAGAGGCAGCAGTAGGGGCTAAGTGAGGCAGGGGCCCTGCTATCCTACTTTACCTTGGCACAATGGGGAGAGCTGCCTGTCAGATAGGGGAGAGGAGATGGCCTGCCCTGCAGGCATCTCAATTAGTAAATGCATTTTGGACTTGAATTCATTACTGCAGATTAATTGAAAACTACGAGTGAGGGTGCATAGACTAGCATAATTCCACAATTGGAAAAACCAACCTTCTGGCCTGAGAAATGCAGGAAGCTCCTGAGGCTGCAGTCCAAAACCCTCTTTTCTTCTCTTTAATCTGCTTGTGAATTCATGAACCTCAAGTTTTGCAAGCCCGACAGAAAGGAGCTTCCTTTAATGCCTTTCTTCTCCAGCATTTGGTCATTTAAACCAAGCCCCCTTGAAGGTGGATCTGTATGAGTCCAGCTTTCATTTCAGAGAGCCTATTTCAAATGACCTCTGTATTTGCATGGCATTTACCTCTTTCATTAGTGACTTGTTTCATCACAGGCATCCTGTCCCATAAGCATCATGGTTTGGCTCAATTTCAGCATAGAATCAGAGGTGTCAAAGGTTAAATGCTTCCATCAGAAAGAGCAAGGACATTAGAACCAGTCCAACTCAGGGTTGAATCCTAGCGCTGTTGCCTACAAACTGTGAGATCTCACTTCTTAGAGCATCAATTCTTAATTATACGTGAAGAAAATAATATATACCTTTAGGATTACCTTTAGGATATTGAGAAAGAATGAGAAAACAGATGTAAATTGCTTATTCCTTACACTTACATATAACAGTCCTTAGCAAAAGCCCCTTCTCTTCCTCCCAACCTTTTGGGCCCAAACCAGGTTTGCTCCAAATACACATTTGAATATGACCTTTCAACTCTTGTTTATTTCTCCTGTTTTGTCATCATTCCTTCTTGCTTTTTCCTGTCAATACACACACTTCAAATGCCTTAGGAACATGGTGGCCAATTTGTGACAGCTTGATTCCATGACTTTGTTATTTGTGGTTAACGTTACCCTGCAATTTAAGAAATAGATTGATTGGAGGAGGCAGCATAGTTCCAGAGTCCCATGGCCTCAAATTCACAGAAGTGCATGTTTCATGACACTAGGTGATAATTACTTCATGTGAATGATCTCACTCACTCCTCACCACGGTTTTGGGAGGTATGTATTAGTATAAGCAATGCTTAATCTTCTGCAATAGATGACCCCTTTGGTTTAACATTACACCTTTATTTCCTGCAAAGGAAAAATCCAGTCTATGGGGACTGGGATCAGGAGGTTCTTCACCATGAAGACATTCAAGGACCTTAGCTGAAGGGGATCATTCAGTTTTAACACGTGGCTTCCAAGGTGGTCTCAGGTGCGGAAAATGATTGTAGGAAAGGGAAAAGAGAGAAAGGGTGATCACTCAGAGTTTGTTTCTTTGTTTTGTTTTTGCTTTTTAATTTTTGTCTTATCTTCCTGGCTAGAAGAGGCATCAATTTTTCCCATGTCTTATTCCTTTGGCCAGAACTCAGTCACATGGCCACATCTGGCCACGTGGGAACCTGGGAAACATAGTCTAGCTACTCTCAGAAAGAAGGAAAAGGATCTGGTGAACAGGTAGACAGGTCTCTGCCAGGGATTGGTATTAATATCCGCATTTTACAGATGATAACATGAATGGGCACACAAAGCAAACAGAAGAACCAAGTTTGAATTTGGACACTTGTTTCATTTCTCTTCAAATCTTCTGAGAATTAGGTTTTTGAATTTCTGAGTACATATCAGAAATACATATTTTTACTAAATAATCAAATCCAGGCAAAATTTGAGTCAAGAAAGGATAATTATAGCAATTCTTCTCAAAATGGAATACAAGGTACTTCAAAAAGCTCATGGAAAAATTCCTTTTCTCTTTGAATTCTATTTTTTCACAAACTTTTAAAAATACCCTATTATGTGTTCATAAGCCAGACGATGTGAGACTATGGATAAGCATGACACACCCGAAGAATTAGTTTTTGCTTAAGAGTAAATTATTTAAATTTTTTTTCCTTTGAAACAAACCTGAATATATACATAGCAGTATGCAAAATTTGTATACATTTTTAAGATTAAAAATGGGGCTTCAAATAAAAATCTTGCTTGTGGTGAGCCACTGCCATGCCCTGGGATGCCTAGAGGTTCAAGGTCACTCCTCTTAGTTTCAGTGGTGGAAAAGTTTGAGATGGTTTAGAATTTTTTTTATAGAAAAAAACAAAAAAACCCAACTATATGATACATTTGTATGTAATGATTTCTGACTAACCCTTACTGTAATTCTTCTAAATATCAACTTATGTTTTGCAACACCCCTCAAATTTTAATTTGGTTGTTAGTGTTCTACCAATTTCCAAAGCTTAGTTTTGTGAGCTGGGATTCTAAAGTCTTTTAAAGTATATTTCTCAGTTGACCGTTTACCTCACCCTTCAGGGATAGTCTCTCTGTTCCTTCCCCAAACCAAGGAATACACTGTCTTATCAGTATTTCTCTAGTTTGGCGTTTCAGCTTTCTTTTAGCCAGAAATCTCTTTCTAGTCCTTTGGGAACCATGAAAACCTTATATGTTTTTCTTACCATATCAAGAGAACATCATTACAACTCTTCTTATCTGCTTTCTATAGTGAGTTAAGCCATTTAATCTGCATATAATGACTGGGGCTAATTAATAGTTTTCCCACAGCTGGTTCCCTTTAGAAACATTTAGCAACTACCTTCTAGTAGAAGCTGCCTAGAAACAAGAGTTCAGCTTAGCAATATCTCCTTATAATAGAACAGAGCATTTTCACGCTAACTGGTTTGATCATGAAGGGCGAGAATGACTCACTGGGGTTGTGAATCATGCAAACATCTTGCACATGTGACCCCAAAATGATGGTGAAACACCTTTCACAGCTGTTATTTATTTACTTTTAACTTATTTATTTATTTGATTTTACTCTTTCTTTTTCAATGTTTCCTTTATTCTCAGCAAGTGACCTCACATGTGATATCTTCACCAAATTGCCTTTAAACATTTTTTTCCTCTGTGTTTAAAACTCTCTGTGGACCTTAGGTACACAGAACTGTATTAATTCTATCTTTGATACATCACTCACTTTCATCATTGGAATTTATTCAGTTATTTTTAATAACGTAATGAGCATTCACAAAACCACCAATGCAAATAGAATCTCAGCCACTGATGATAAGTAATCATATGGTTTCCCCCATCCCTTCAAATTTTCTGGTTTCCCCCATCTGAGACGAACATTACCATGAATACTGTATTCATCCTTTTCTTGCTTTATTTTTAATTCTTTTATTTCACTCCTATGTAGTCCTAAAAAGTGTATTTTGATTTTAGTTATTTTGGGCTCTATAAAGATGATATCAAGATCTATGCAAGCTTGGGAGTTATTTTCCCACTTAACATGAAATTGCTAATATTTATTTGTATTATTGCAAGTTAATACAGTTTTTCTACTTCATCTGCTTATAATATGTTATCCTGTAACCATTCTGCCCTTGGTTCATCCATTCTCCCATTGATAAGCATTTGGGTAGTTTCCACCCAATAAGGAACAGTGATAATATGAATTTTCTTGTATGTCTTTCCTGTTTTACATGCTCAGAAATTTCTTTTAGGTATATAATTAGGAGTGAAAATGGTGGGTTATAGGGTTTATAAATGATTAAATTTAGGAAATATTATCAAAGTGTTGTTCAAAGTGGTTGCACCAATTTATCACATCAATTCCAGAAGCAACATGATTATGTGGATTCATGTCTTTTCCAATACTTGATTTTGTGAGACTTTTAAGTATTTCACCAGTTAATTAACTATAAAATGGTATCCCACTGTGGTTTTAGTTTTCATTTCTATGATTAAAGTCATCTTATGATTCTTGGCCATGCATTTCTTCTGTGAAATGCCTATTTAAGCATTTGTCTGTTTTTCAATAAGTTGTGCTTTTTCCATTGATTTGAAACAGTTTTTTATTTTCTCTATATAATTGTTTGTTGGAGCTGAGTAATAGAAATATCTTCTCTCAATTTTCAACTTTCTTTTTCACGTTTCTTGAAAACTATGTTGAAGAATAAGAATATAATTTTGTTTATTTTATGTTCAAATCTATCAATCTCTCCATTTATTTCATTCATTAAAAAGATCTACTAAAGTTTTAAAATTGCCCTCTTAGGGTCCTGCAGGTGTTTTGGTAGATGTATTTGTACATAGTCTCTGATACTATTGTAAACGCTGTCCTCTTTTTATATTGTCTGGTTGTTTCCTGATGTATTTTAGATTATCTTATATCCAGCTACTTTGCTAAGTTCTCCTATTCTAGTAATTTATCTGTAGATTCTTCTAGGCTGCCTATTTAAAGGACCAACATCATCTACAACTCCTTATGAGTCTAAATTCTTTTCTTGGTTTATTTCCAATACAATCTGTAATATAAGTGGTAGTTGTAACTACTCTACAATTAGAAAGATAATATAGGATTATATTTTCTCTATATGTAAAAATATTCTTTATAAAGTTCCTGTTTATTACTAACTTAATAAGAATTTATTAAGAATGGGTGTTGAATTTCATCAAATCTTTCCCTGTGTTTAGTGAAAAATTATGTTTTTTTCTATTAATCTCTTAATAGGGTGAATTATGTTTTTTGGACTTTAAAGTATTAATTTATCCTTCTATACTTGGGATAAAACCAATTTTGTCAAGGTGTATTATCTTTTAAATACGTTTTTAAGTTAGTTAGATTTACTAATATTTTAAAGGATATTTACATTTATATTTAAAATGGAATGGCATGAGTTTTTCTTTTCCTAAAATGTCTTTGTGTTGTTTTAGTGTTGGGGCTATGCTGGCCTCACAAGCAAGCTGGGGAATATGCCCCCTATTCTATTTTCTGGGTGTATTTGCATAAAATTGGGATAATCTATTACTTAAAATTTGAAAAAATATCACCTGTAAAATCAGGTCACTTGTATTTGTGGGAAGATTTTAAGTCACAGCTTCAATTTCTTTAACACTTACAAGACAAATGTTTTGGTTTCTTCCTGAGTTGGTCTAGTAAGTTATATTTTTTTCTAGTTTATTCACTTCATCTAAATTTTCAAAATTATTAGCAAATCGTTGTTGATAGCATTATTTAATTATCACTTAAACGTTTTTTTCTCCAGTTTTTTATTATGGTAGCATAGACATAACTAAACTTACCATCTTAACCATTTTCAAGTGTACAGTTCAGTGGAATTAAATACATTTAGAGTTCTGTGCAAACATCACAACCATCCACCTCCATAACTCTTTTTATCTTGTAAAACTGAAATTCTCTAACCATTAAACAATAACCCCTCATACTCCCCCTCAGTCTCTGGCAACTACATTGTACATTGTGTCTCTGATTTTGACTACCCTAAATACCTCATATAAATGGAATTACACACATTTGTCTTTTTGTGACTGGCTTATTTAGTTTAGCATAATGTCCTTAAGGTTCATCCATGTCATAGGATATATTAGAGTTTTCTTCCTTTTTAAGATGGGATAATATTCTGTAATATGTACATACCGCATTTTGCTTATCCATTCACCTGTTGATGAGTACTTGGGTTGCTCCTACTATTTAGCTATTGTGAATAGCTCTGATATGAACTTGGACATATTGCTTAATTTTTTATCTGAAGTTTTTTGTTTTTTGGTAGATTGTCAGTTGTTTTCATTCACAATATTTTTTATTTTTGTTTCTTCTCTCTTTGTTAGTGTTCAACAGTTTCTTGGGTTTTTTTTTAACAAATAAACTTTTGACTTTGTTGATATGCTGTTTTATAACTTTGTTTCCTATTTTGTTAACTTCCACTCATGTTTTTATTGTCTCTTTCCTTTTATTTATTATTTTTGGCTTATTCTTTTGTTTATTAAGATGAAGAACAATTAACTCAGTACTTTAAAGCTTTGTTATTCTCCAGCATAGGTGTTTATAGCCATAAACTTCTCTTGAACCACTATTTTGGCTGTGCCCTATAGGTTTTGATTATCATTATCATATTTTCATATGTTATCAATTATTAATACATTACCAGGTGTTTTTATTATCATTCAGGTCTAAGTATTTTAAAATTTTATTGTGGAGCATAGATAAAAAAATCCTCAACAAAATACTAACAAACTAAATTCAACAATGCATTAAAATCCCACCATGATCGAGTAGGATTTATCCCTGAGATGCAAAGATGGCTCAACATACACAAATCAATGAAGGACAAAAACCATATGACCATCTCATTAGATACAGAAAAAAACATTTGACAAAATTTGACGTCCTTTCATGATAAAAACTCCCAACAAACTAGGTTTAGAAGGAATGTACCTCAACACAATTAAAGCCATATAAGATAAGCCCACAGCTAACATTATACTCAATGGTAAAAAATTGAAACCCTTTTCTCTACGATCCAGAGTGAGACAAGAATGCCCACTCTTGCCACTTCTAGGCAACATGGTATTAGAGGCCCTTGCCAGAGCAATTAGGCAAGACAAAGAAATAAAAGGCATTCAAATAGGAAGGGAGGAAGTGAAATTGTCACTGTGTTGATGACATGATTTTACATAGAGAAAACCCTAAAAATCCCAACAAAAATCTGTTAGAACTAATAAGTGAATACAATAAAGTTGCAGGGTACAAAATCAACACACAAAAATTGGTAGCATTGCTATGCATTAACAGCAAAATTTTCAAGTGAACAATCCCATTTATAATAGCTAGAAAAAAATACTCAGGGATAAATTCATCCAAGGCAGTGAAAGACCTGTACACTGAAAACTGAAACATTAATGAAATAAATTGAAGAGACAAATAAATGGAAAAATATCCATCTTCATGGGTTAGAAGAATTAATATTGTTAAAATGTCCATTCAACCCCAAGTGATGTTTAAATTCAATGCAATCCCTATCAAAATTCCAATGTCCTTTTTAAAAATAAAATTAGAGAAAACAATCCTAAAGTGTATGTGAAACCCAAAGAAACTCCAAAAAGCCAAGGCAGTCATTAGCAAAAGGAACAAAGCTGGAGGCGTGATACTATCTGATTTCAAATTATACCACAAAGTGATAGTAATTAAAACAACATGGCACTGGCATAAAAATAGACTCACCAGCCAATGGAACAGAATAGAGAGCCCAGAAATGAATCCATGCATGTATGGTCAATTGATTTTTGACAGAGGTGCCAAGAATACACAATGGGAAAAAGGAGAGCCTCTTCAATAAATGGTGTTAGGAAAACTGGGTATTCACATTAAGAATGAAGTTGGATCCTAATCTCACACCATACAGAAAAATCAATTCAAAATGGATTAAAGACTTAAACATATGACCTAAAACGGTAAAATAATTAGAAGAAAACATAGGAAAAAGAACTATACAATGTTGGTCTGGGTCATGAGTTTTTAGATTTAACCCCAAAAGTACAGACAACAAAAGCAAAAATAGACAAATGGGATTACATCAAAATAAAAAGTTTCTGCACAACAAAGGAAGCAATTAACAGAGTAAATAGACAACCTGTAAATTGGGAAAAAAATATTTCTGTTCAAAATATATAAGAAACTCAAACATCTCTATGGAAAGAAAGCAAACAAGCCTATTAAAAAATGGGCAAGAGATGCACATTTCTTAAAAGAAGACGTACAAATGGCCAACAGGTTTGTGAAAAAATGCTCAGCATCACTAGTCATCGGGGAACTGCAAATTAAAACCACACCATGAGATATCACCTCATGCCTGCGAGCACGGCTGGTGTCAAGAAGAAAGATAACAATTGGTGGCGAGGATGTGGAGAAAAGGGAACCCTGGTACACTGTTGGTGGGAATGTAAATTAGTACAGCCATTATGGAAAACTGTATGGAGATTCCTCAAAAAACTAAAAATAGAATTATCTTATGATCCAACAATCCCACTTTTGGATATTTACCCCAAAGATTTGAAATCAGTATGCCAAAGTGATGTCAGTTCTCACGCTCGTTGCAGCATTACTCACAGTAGCCAAGTTATGGGAGACAAGTACCTCATGCTCTCACATATGTGTGGGATCTAAAACAATCAAACTCGGGACCGGCCTGTGGCTCACTCGGGAGAGTGTGGTGCTGATAAAACAATCAAACTCAAAGAAGCAGAGAGCAGAATGGTGGTTACCCGAGGCTGGGGTCAGGAGTATTGGGGGTACTGGGGAGATGTTGGTCAAAGCTACAGAGCCTCAATTAGACAGGAGAAATAAGTTATTTTTTCCCTCTGGGGTGAATTACACAGTTTGCTGAATATAGTAAATTATAATATACTGTACATTTCAAAATAGCTAAGAATAAGTTTCAAATGTTCTCACCATAAAAAATGACATTTGAGGGATGAATATGTTAATTAGCTTGGTTTAATTATTCAACATTGTATTTATAAATCATAACATGATTTTTACCCCATAAATATAAACAAATTTGTCAATTTATAATTTTAAAAATTATAAAAACCTCTACTAGAAATATTTTTTTTATTTTAATTCCTTCTTTAACATAAACTAAGCACAGTGCATTTTTAAACTTACAAATTGTGGGAGTTATTTTTTGTTGTTAATATTAAACTTAAATGAGGTATGGTCACAAACCAAGGTGTGTTTGATACAGTTTGTTTTTCGTATGTTATGTGCTCTTTCTCTTCATAAGTTTTTTACAATTTCTCTCTCTATATATGTATCCTTAAATTTCTGTATAGTGTGTTTGAATGTGGATTTCTCTTTGGCATTTCACAGGTTTTTTTCTATCTGAGCTCTTCATCCTTTTTTAATTCCAAAAATTATATCCCCGCTATTCAAATATTCAGATATTTTCTCCTTTCTATGTTTCTCTCTCTCTTTCTGGGACTTCTTTTTAATCTAAATATGAGTATTTTAACTTCTTTTCTCCACTTCTCTTAACTTTTCTATTTTCTGTTAATTTGCTTTTTATATTCTTTACTTTGAGAAATTTCCTCGATCTGGTCTTTCAAATCACAAATTCCTTTTGTAGCTGAATTCCTTCTGCTATTCAGTCCTCTGTGTTATTTAACAACACTTAATTCATTTGATAGCAAATATTTCTGTTTTGTACATTTTTGTATTTTCTTACTCTGCTTCATATTGCTAATATCTTCTCTTATTTCTCTTAAGAAAAATTGTTCAAAACTTGGAACCAAAGAAAAGGATAAGTGCAGGTTGTTTTAATGTCATCCTGGAGCATTGTCTAGTTCCATTCCAGGAATTATCCAACTCTCTCAGATAATGTGCTTCTGACTTTTATTTATTTATTTATTTATTTATTTATTTTTGTGGCCTGTAAGGGGATCGCGACTCTTGGTGTGGTGTCGACCGCACCGCCAGTCCTATATAGGATCCGAACCCGGCTGGGGCACCGCTGCGCTCCCAGCGCCGCACTCTCCCGAGTGAGTCACGGGGTTGGCCCCTGACTTACTATTTATAACTGCTTAGGGGTTTACACTGAGTGAAGCTACAGGTTAATTTATATATGATTGATAAATACAAACTAACATTTGTCTGGTAGAAAAAGAAACCGTGAAAGGCTATAGTTTTGTTTCCTTTTTTTTTTCTCTGTAAGACATTAACCAGTTTTGTGACTGATTTGGCAATTATATTCCAGTCATTTTTCTTCCATTACTTACACATACCCCATCTTCCAAGTTCTCTTTTGAACCAACTTTACCTTCCTGTTGGATTTACTGAAGTAGGTAAATCAGTTAAAATATGCGTTCACTAAGATTTGTATGAGAATTATATTTTTAACTTTTGAAAATTATTTTTTGCAACCTCTTTTAAAGTTGCTCAAACTAATTTAAAATAATTAGTTTTTCTCTGCTAATTATTCTATTTTTAGTGTACACCATAACCCCAAATATTGTTATTGCTTTTTAAAAATGGTTATATGCCTCCAATGTCTTCTTATTTTGGTGTATTTGTCTCCCACCACCCTGAGATATTGGGTGTTTTGTCAGGAAATGAGTCTGGGAGGGGTCTAGCCTCCATACCTGAGTCCCTTTGGGCGTGGGGTGGATGGAGTGCAGAGAATAAGCCCTGGGGTGGAGTTTCCAGGCTCCAGAGAACTGGAGTCACACCTCCGTCCCACCACATAATGCCCAAGTCAGCCCTTCCCCTCATCTGTGGGCACCTTGGGTAGAAGAGGCCTGCGGAGGTGTATTAGTCTGTTGCTATTGCTTATAACAAAACACTTGGAAATAGGTGATTTAAAGGAAAATGAAATTTATTGCTTACAGTTTCAGAGGCTGGAAGTCCAAAGTCCACGGAACACATCTGATGAGGATCTTCGTAGTGGTGACAGTGACCCAGGGGTCTCCCGTGGCAGAAAATGGCAGAACATAGAGACAGAGAGACAGTTCCGCACACATTTTCCTTTTAAAGCCCTCAGAGTCATGCCTGTGACCACCATCATTAATCTATTCATTAGGGTATGATCCTAAGAGTCTAATCTAACGACCTCTTTAAGGCCCCATCTTTCAATAACCACAATAGGATTTCCTACCTTCAACAATGACAATGGGGACTAGGCTCAATGAGTTTGGGTGGGGCATTGGATCTGCTGCAGGAGGGAACACTCCTCACCTTCTACCTCGCGGCTCTGAGGGTGCAGATGGGGGCAATGGTGGGGAGGAGGAGGAGCAGACTCCAGCAGGTCTTTTTCTTCTTCCTCTCCTTCCCCCAGCCATGCCTGGCTGTCTTGTGCCCTGTGTTTCTCCTCTGTAGCTCCTCCAGGGTTGACCTTGGCAGAGGGGCCCAGTTGTCCTATTGGTACCATCTCGGAAGGAACCAGAATCAGCACTAGACCCTCAAGGTGATTTCTTGCTGTCCCGCTGCCTTCATAAGAGATCTTCCTGAGACAGTATCTGTCCCCTGGTCCTGGGATGTGGTCTCTTTGTTATAGCTCTGGGTTGTCTCTGCTGATCCTTTCACTACTGGTGTCCTTCCTTGTGAGACCTCCACTGAGCCCAGCTGTCCCCTGCTGGGGCTGCTGTCTCATAACTCTGGCTTTAGGGGTGGGGACACTACTTTCCACTAGTCCACTTCATTTCCAAGATGGCACAGTTTCTGTCTTTAATTCCCCACACCACACTGTTGCAGGTCAAATGGTCCCCACTCAAAAAAAGTAACAAAAAAACCCAACCAAAAACTGGAAGACATGAATGTGACCTTATTTAGAAAAAGGATCTTTGCAAGGTAATTACATTAAGGATCTTGAAATGAGACCATCCTAGATTATGGGTGAGCCCTAAGTCCAATGGCAGGTGTCTTTTGCGGGGGGGGGGGTGGCTGGCCAGTACAGGGATCTGAACCTGTGACCTTGGTGTTATAAAGCTGTGCTCTAACCAACTGAGCAGGTGTTCTTATAAGAGACAGAAGAGAGGAGACACAGGCACAGAGGAGAGAGCCCTGTGAAGATGCAGACAGACGAGAGTGTGTAGCTACCATCCACGGAACATCTGGAACCAGAAGCTGGAAGACATGAGGAAGGATTCCCCCCGAGCCTTTGGAAGAAGCACAGTCCTCCTGACACTTGATTTTGGACTTCTGGCCTCCAGAACTATGAGAGAATAAATTTCTGTTGTGTTAAGCCAAGTTTGTGCTAATTTGTTTCAGCAGCTGTAGGAAACTAATTCAGGTAACCATGACCAGGCTGTAACCTTTAAGTGTCTTCACTAAAAGTTTGGGGACAACAGAAATAAAGAATAACATGGAAAATAATTGGTAACTACAGCATAGGCTGGTCCACACCAGGCACATGTCCTGCCTCCTTGGGTCCCAGCAACACTTCAGAGTCACAGTGTGGAGACCGGCTGATTTCACCCCAGGCTAGAGAGAGTAGGAAGTTCTTTTCTTCACAGCTGTCTAAGGCAGGCTGTTTAGTCCTTCCCAGTCCCAGCACTGACTTTTCTCTCTTTTCATAAGAAATCCTCTCCCACCCACAGGCTGTGAGCTCCAACATCATCACTCATCAAATTGTCCAGCAGTGCTTTTCCCATGGTCTGGGTCTTTCTGTCCTTAATAGTAACATCCATGAGCCACCAACAGTTCTGTGTAGGGGGGGCTGCTCCAAGTCCACCCACTGCTCTCTGTGCTTTGAGGTTTCAAAAAACAATCTTAGAATCAGGGTTCCTCAGGATCGTGTTACACCGAGTTTATTTTACAATGCCTTAAGCTTGAGTTGTTTATGGGAAAGACTTCATGAAGTAAGTTTTACTAATGATTCCAACTATGTGAAGTCAATGCAGATGAACGGAGACTGGCTTAGGCTGATGAGAGTATGAAAGGTGAGATTATGGGTGAGATTTTTGCTCTTTAAATATGTCTTTTAATGTTTCTTTCAGAGAGTCCATGCTGTTTTTACAGTAAATAAGTACTGTCATAAAGTTCTGACGCTATGAGAAAAGAAATATATTCCTTTGCCTCTCTGCTCATCACTTTGGGGGAGGAAAAGATGCTGGTTGCCAGGGACCAATTTCTCTGCAGAGAGAAACTCTTACAGTTTATGTGCATTTCACATAGTCATAGATCTCTTTGGGAAGAGAAATGCTTTCCTCTCTTGTTCAAAGGGAGAAAATGTTTTCTCCCATGTTATTAAAAAATATCAGTCATGAAGTATCATTTAGATTGGGTGAGGTGAGAGAGGGAGAGGGAGAAGGAGAGGGAGAGAGAGAGAGAGAGAGAGAGAGAGGGAGAGAGAGAGAGAGGGAGAGAGAGAGAGAGAGGGAGAGAGAGAGAAAATCAGGCCAAGACATGGAAGAGGATAGGGACTTAAAACAAGAAGACAGCAGAGGATCCAGAAGGCACATCAAGGCTGCCCCCTTAATTAGCTGCAGCCACAGCTGGGCCCAGGCAGAGGCCAGCTGCTTGCAGGAAACTGCAAAGACTGGCAAAGACACCCTGGGTGTGTCCCTAAAGCTCTGCCAATCTGCTTTCTGCATCTGGAAGGCACGTCTCCATCTCCACTTGCTGGCATCCAAATTCACCTCAAATGGCAGCTTTTCTATAAAACCTTTATTGATCACTCCAACCCCACCAAGCACTTGGTTTATAAGTGTCTTAAAAGGTTTGTTATATTTTGCCTAAATTTGCCTTTTGCTTGCCTCAGCCTCTGCTTTCCAACCCTCCACATGTTCTCCTCACATTACACTATGAGATTCTTAAGGGCAGCAAACACGTACATTCTCAGAGTCTACCTTGTGTCTTCCATGCTGTCAAGAAAAATCTGTTTATGTAAACTCACTGGAAGCTCAGTGATAAAATGAAAGCTGGTTAGATTATGTTTTAAGAGTAACAGAAATCAGTGAAGAGTATCCCATTATACTTCTCTGTTCATTTTTAATCATTGGTTTTAATGTAGATGTTTTAAAAATTAGTTGCAATTTAGACACAGCTGTAGTTTGTGTATAAAAAGAAATACAAACAAGAGATTGAAAAGCTCTGCTACTCCTATTATTCCTGCCTTTTGTCAGAATGTGCTGTTTAGACCACACAGCCATAATCTCGTCACCAACACATGTAGATTGTGTTTTAACAATAGCCAATAAGAGGTGCATTAAATGATCACAGAAAGTTTAAACACTCTCATGTCATGTTGAAAATCAACATTGTCTATCTGTGAATGGGTGGTTACAAGGATAAAATGAGTTAACATGTGTAAAGCATTGCTGTAGATTGGATGCCCCCGACCTCATTGAGGCTTAATGGCCACTGTTTACTGAGGGTGGGAAATCCTATTATGGTAATTGGAAGGTGAGGCCTTGAAGAGGTGATTAGATTGTACGACTGTGCCTAGTGAATGGATTAATAATGGTGGTCAGGGGCGTGGTTCTGAGGGCTTTAAAAGGAGAGTGAATGAGGAGATTGGTCTCTCTCTGCTTCTACCATCTTGCAGTGTGAGACCCCTAGGTCATTGTCACCACCAGCAGATGTGTTCCCTGGACTTTGGACTTCCCAGCCTCAGAAACTGTGAGCAATAAATTTCGTTTTCTTTATAAATTAGCCAGTTACAAGTATTTTGTTATAAGCTACAGAAATGGACTAATACAAGCATCTAGCACAGTGCTGAGCACAAAGAGTGGTCTTTAGAAATACTTGTTGTTGTCCAATGAGCTCACTGAATTTCACTGTGCCCCAGGGACCATGCTTGGTTCTGGTGATGGAGACATGGGCAAGTCATAGTCTTTGCCCTTAATGGAGTACTTGACCTAGCAGAGTTGATCAAACCATTCTAAGGAAGTGTAATAGAAAGCAGTTTGGAAAAACTGAAGACGGTGTACCTAACTTGGTCTGGGTGGAAAGAAAAGTACTCAGCTGTCCTTGTACCTAGTCAGAATCAGTTTTTATCTCTGTGATGTAACTGTCTATCTTGTGTCTAGTTTTCTGCATTACCAAGCCACAGTGTCTGAGATTTCAAAATTAGAGATTTATTAATTTGGGTCAAGCCTTGACCTTTTCCCATGGGCTTCTGTAAAACTGCAAATTAACTTGGAGTTTGTATCAGTTTCCTAATGATATTTTGGCAGTGTTTTGCATTGCAAATGACAGGGACTCACAACCAGAGATTCAACTCAGTAAGTGTGGATGGGGCCTGGAAATGCCGCAGTTGATTCCGAGGCTCGTGGCACTGTGCACTACATGCTGGGAGGTGAAAGGCTGAGGGGTCTTGTGCGAACTGGTGTCCCTTTTCACCTGAAGGACAAAAATCACATGAGGGAAGTAGTTTTATGAGCAGGAAAAAGGGCCACGGGTGTTGGGATGTTCCCTTGGAGGATCCAGGACTCAGTGGCACCGGGTCCCCATCTGCCTCCATGTGGACACAGCAACCAGGCTTGGGTTTGGTGATAATATCTGGCAAGCCTCAGCCAGGAGCTGACTGCCCCCTAACCCACTCCCCCTCATCTCTGTCTCAATCGAACACATCTAGTTTCAAAAGATGGGCCTGCCCCCCGCAGCCCAGGAAGTTAAATCTCTGTGTCAGTGTCCTCAACTGTAAAACCTGATCGTGCAACTTTGAAAGATCCTCATGCAAATGGGTACGATTAGTCACCTGAACCAGATTAATCCACCCAAGCAGAGAGAAAGACCATGCAAGAAGATGTCACTGCTTACTGACAAGACTGCCACTCTGCAGCCGGCTGTTTTCACTCAGACTCTGTACATCTTTGCTTATGTGTAAAATTTGGTGTATTGTAATAATTATGGTGCAGACAGGGAAAACAGGCCAAGAGCAAAAGCAACATTTTCAAGGTTATAGGGCAGAAACCAGACCTGTCATTAGTCGTAGTCCATGCTACCTTCCACACCGTCATGGGTTTTTATCTCTAGTTTGGTCCATTAGCTCCATGTGACACTGGTCATGGGATGGGTTTCAGAGATGTTTGCTCACACATGACTGATGACATCCTTAGGAAGGAGATGCTAGAATGATCACCACTGTGCAGAAGGGGAGACTGGGAAGGTCCTGAGAGTCACAGTGGCTTGTCCAGGGTCACATAAGTGATAAGAAGGGGGAGCTGGGGCTGAACCTCCATGTATCTCGTCCGAGCTGTGAAGCTGGCTGCACCCAGGCCTTGCACAGGGGTGTGGTCAGGCAGTGTTGGTGGAAGTGTGGGCAATAGAGAGAGTTCATGGGGAAGGAGGGTCAGCAGTCAGGTACCCAGAGGGGCACTTGCAGTCTTGTACACAGGAGGGGTTCAGGAAATGAGGTACCAGGAAGTGACCTCACTTCCTTGACGACAGACCCCAACGGAACTCGGAACTCGGTAACCTGGCACCCACATTCTATACACAGCCCCTTCCCCAGCTCACTTGGCCACAGGCAGAGTGAGATGTTGTGCTGTATCCCGAGGTCCCGGGGCAGTAGCCCCAGGCAGCCCTGGGCTGAGAGGTTTGTCCGATGCTTCCGGCGCTGGGTCAGCCCTCGCCCTGGACTCCTGTGGCCATTTGGCAGGAGGTCCCCAAAGGTAACGTCAGGTGACCCAGGGCAGGGCGGGCCAGGCCAGGCCAGCACTGTGAGCCTCCCTGCGTGACCGCACACCCTCCTCCTGTGTGAGGGGGGAGATGGGGACATGGGACACCCTCCCAGGGCAGGGGCAGAGGGTGGGGGCTTTATAAACCTGCTGGTCCTGGTGCGTTCACACCTCAGGTCAGGGCTGGAGGGTGAAAGGGGACAGCGGGGGTGGCAACCACCACCCTGTACCTGAACCCTGGGCCCTCAGGCTGTCCTCTCATGTCCTCCCTGGGGTTAAGACTGGCCTCCAGCCCCTTCCCTCCTGGGGGTTCACGTTGCTCTCACTGTGCATCTCTTCCCTGTCCTGACCTAGAGTGAAGACAAGTCTTCCCTCAGCCCAGATGCCACCCACAGGTTGTGGCCTGTCCCCGCAGGCACCCTGCAGAAGTGGGTGGAGCACCTGGTGCCCGCTGTCATGCGTGGCAACCACTCCTATGTGCACACCTTTCTCCTGAGCGTCAGGAACTTTGCCACTCCCCAGCAGGCGCTGCACCTGCTTTTCCTCAGGTGAGCACTCTGCCCCTCGATCACACAGTGTCACTCGGCTGCCTCCCAGCTGTGAGTCTTGGGACTGTCACCACACCCCTCTGAGCCTCAGTTTCCACCTGTGTTCAGTGGGTGGTAACAGGAACAAGCTCCAGTGGGTCCCCCATGGAAAGTGCTGCTCCTGAGTCCAGCCCTGTGGAAAGTTCTGCTGGAGGGGCCACGGTCGTCCTCATTCAGGACTCCTGCCCCCACCCCACGAGGAAGTCTCTGTCACACCCTCACTGACCTCGTTGACTTGGGCTTCACTCTTTTCACATTTGAGATTCTATCTGTAGGCTTC
Organism: Cynocephalus volans; assembly: GCF_027409185.1. NCBI lineage: Eukaryota > Metazoa > Chordata > Mammalia > Dermoptera > Cynocephalidae > Cynocephalus > Cynocephalus volans. The sequence goes on along the minus strand of NC_084464.1, from coordinate 10,207,728 downwards.
TGGGTGTATTCAAAGCAGGGAGACTGGAGGCTGGCAGAGGGGCTTCAGGTGCACCCAGATATCTTGGGAGGAGTTGGTTGGCGTTCATTCCTTCAACAAACATATCTGAAGTCACTCTATGTGCAGTGACTTTCTGGGCACTGACCATATTCCAATGAACCGAGGAGACTACATTCCCTGCCCTCCTGGGCTTCCATTCTAGTCAGAGGTCAGACAACCACAATATACATGAGAAGCAGGTAGTGCCACCATATGGTAGATGTGACACCGTCCTGGTCTCCTCTAGGTACAGAAGCATTCTTTCCAATTTTCATGGGGATGGCGGAGCCCTGGAGCAGCTAAAATGGTGAGTGGGGTTTGGGTGCACATGGAGGGGCTCCCATCTCCACAGAACTGTGTGTGGTCGGTGGGGGCCTGTGGATGGGGGGGGGCTGGCAGAACTCTGGCTGCCACACATCTTATGATTCCTGCTACAGGGCCCAGGGCACAGGCTTTCCTGCAGGAAAAGGAGTCAAGATGAGCTGGGGAGGGGGCCACAGGCACTGTAGGGTGTGCGAGAGGCTGGAGAGCAGAGTGAGCCCAGAGAGAACCTGCCCCCCACCCCTCCCATCCAGCCCTGCCCACACCCCCAGAGCCCGTGCTGAGCCAGAGCAGGTGTGCAGAGCATCCCGCTCAGACTCGGGGATGCTCACCCATGCGGATGCTCAGCTGGTGCTGGTGGTGCAGAGTGTGGTCAGGGTCAAGAGATCAGTGTCAGTGGGAAGAGGAGATGCAGATTTGGATGGGGACAGTTGGGCAGCACATCCACGTGTCACCTCAAGTTTGGGGTTTTCCAAGGGCCCTGGGAAGGCCAGGGGAGCAGAGCCTCCCTCTGTTTCCTCATTCATCAGATATTCCTGGACACCTCCTGTGTGCCAGCGAGTAATGCCCAGAGCAGACAGCACCCTCCTGCCCTGATGGACAGGTCATTCCAATAGGGATGGGGCAGGGACCCAGACAGAGGAGGGTGTCAGGTTTCCCTGAAGAAGGGAAAGGTGGTCACACCAGTGATTGAAGGCTCCCCCCACAGAGGCTTTTGCCAGCCCCTCCTTGGTTTCCAGGACCATCTCTGCCGGGGCTGCCGTACTGGGGGTGGACATTGGAGGGGCTGGTCTATGGTCAGGCAGGGGCACAGGGTACAAGACTGCAGCTCACTCAGGGGAGCCCTGAGAGGGCAGCATAGAGGGATAGGCCAGGCCTCTGATGCTGCTGCCCACCTTTCTCCCCCAGTGCCATGTCCTCCATCCTAGAGATCTGGCTGGAATTCTATTCCATTGACTTCCACGAGCCTCCTGAATTCCATGCTTTGAAGTCTCTGCTGGCCCATGTCCGTGTCAATATGCCGGGTTCAGAGGCGGAGCGTAAGGCTGATCTTCTTCTGGCGCAGCTGGAGAAGCTGGAGCACCTGGAGCCCAGTGAGGCAGAGACTGAGGCTGAGGAGGAAGAGGGTGGGTGCCTGTGAGGGTTTGGGGAGGGGGCTGGGCTGGGCCACACAGAGCAGAGTTTCCAGAAGCAGGCTGGGGACAGGGGCACTGAGTACTCAGAACAATCATGCAGTGTCCTGCAGTGTGGGGAGACTTCCTGAGGCTGGGTCTCTGGACTTGGGCTTCTCAGAAAGACTGTCATTGGAAGAGACATAGAAACTCATGTTGATATTTTCAATTGTTGTCACTCCACTTCCAGCTTCTGCCCAGGCTGAACAACTGTCCCAAGAGCTAAGGCCATCTTCAGCTCCAGCTCCACCTCCACTGCCAGAGCCAGAGCGAAAGCAAGATCCTGAGCCCGAGCCCGAGCCCGAGCCCGAGCACGAGCACGAGCAAGATCCTGAGCCAGAGCCAGAGGAAGATCTAGAGCCCGAGCCCGAGCCCGAGCCCAAGCAAGAGCAAGAGCTAGACAGAGCCAGAGCAAGCTCACCTAACCACCCCTGAAACATCAAAAGAAGTGGAAGAAACACCAGCACCCAGGGGAGCCCCGGCTCCAGAGCTCCCACAAACACCCTCACCAGTCCCCACTCCAGAGCTGTCCTTCCCCTTCCCTGCCACCGTGCTTGTCCTCGTTTTTGTCTTTGTCCTGCATCTCCCAAATTTTATCATCTTTTCTCTTCACTTATATCCCTTGTATAAAATAAAGTGTTTTAATGTTTTCAAAATTACAATTCAGTGGCATGAAGTACATTTCTCATGTGCTGCAGCCCTCACCTCTGTCTAGTGAGAGAACAGCTTCATCAGCTCTGCAGCCATTAAGCTGTCGCTCCCCATCCCGCCTCTCCTAGTCCCTGACAACCACTCCATTTTCTGTGTGTGAGAATTGACCTATCGTGGATTGTTCCTATCAGTACAGTTATGTGGTCTTTTGTATCTGGCCACATAACATGAGAAGGAACTGATTAATTTTTATTTTATGTTTCCAGTAAGAGGAAAATGACAGAAAAATCAAAGACTATATGTAGAGACACAAAGCCCCGATAGTTCTTATTGCCCTAATCTTGAAATAGGAACTACTTTTGAATGAGTGGAGAGCCAGATGCCACAGAGGAAAAGACTGACTTTTCCTGGTCAAAACAAACCAAGAATAATGTCCAAAGCTTAAAAGACAAACCCCAGATTGGAAAATTCTTCATGATCAGAGAAAGGGGCATTATTCCGTCGGATAACCCGGAGTCTGAAACAGCTCGAGAGCCAGGACTACAGGCACTGCCTGGACACCAGCGAGCAGGTGGGGCAGGAGGAGCTGCAGACAGAGCTGGGGGACCTGGAACGGGAGGAGGCAAGGCTGGCCCAGGAGCTGGAGGACGTGGACGTGAACCTTGCGAGGGCGGCTGCGGAGCTGCAGGCAGCCCAGGCCGAGACTGCAGAGCTGCAGCAGTGGGAGCGGTGGGTCCAGAGGGACTGCAGGGCACTGGAGTGGCAACAGCTGGGACTGTAGGATGAGCTGAGGAGCGTGGGGAACCAGCTGCGCCACGCCCGTGGGCAGCTGCACTGGCTGAAGAAAACCAACATCTTCAATGCCACGTTTAAGACCTGGGAGGAGGGCCCCTTGGGCGTCATCAGTAACTTTAGACTGGGTCCTCTCCCCCACTGTCCCCGTGCACTGGGATGAGATTAATGCTGCCTGGGGACAGACGGCACTGCTGCTGCTTGCCCTGTCCAATGTGACTGGGCTGCCGTTTCAGAGGTACAGGCTGGTCCCCTGTAGAAACCACTCCTATCTGAAGTCCTTAACAGATGGCTCCACTGAGCTGCCCCTGTTCTATTATGCGGGTGGGGTGAGTCCTTGAGTAACAGACTTGACCATGCCATGCAGGCCTTCCTGGACGGCATGCAGCAGTTCAAGGAAGAGGCTGGGAAGGGTGAGCAGGGCCTCTGCCTGCCCTGCAAGAGCCACGTGGGCAAAGGCCTGCTGGAGGACGCTGGGGGCAGCCGGGAATGCTGCTCCATCACCACCCTTTGGAACACAGAGGAGCGGTGGACCAAGGCGCTCAGACTCATGCTGCTCAACCTTAAGAGGGGCCTCACTTGAGTGTCCTTAAAGTACCATCCAACATAACTTTCTCGTTGGCCAGTTAGCTTGGTGGTTAAAGCCCCCCTGTAACACCAAGGTCAAGGTTTGGATCCCCACATCGGCCAGCTGCCAAAAGCAAACCAAAAAGTAGCTTTCTTTATTGTAAAAATACTATCAGATGGTAATCTGAGTACGACGTGTTTATAATTCAAAAGATGAATAGCCACAGCAGATATTAACTGAAAATCAAAATAAACCATTGCCCAGAGCAAACCAAGAATCATGGCTATCCTTCCCAGCACATCTTTGTCCGCCCTTCTGTGGACCTTCCTCTCCCCTTCTCCCCCACCCAGACAAACATTGAAAACAGGGAAAATTGACAAGAGGACAAGATCCCTCCTACATAAAGGGCTGCAGGGATACAGAAGGCAAGAACTGAGGCTGGGGATAAGAGGGGCGGGGTAAGGAGAAAGGTGGACGCTTTCAGTTTGTGGTGAGAAAAAAGTGATTTGAGGCCACTGATGTATGTAGTGGAGCTTTGGGGCAGGGGTTGGGGGAGAACATTCAAAGATTCAGTTTTGGCTGCCACGTATATTGTGAGCCTCTCCTCTTCCTTCCTGAGAAACTTCCAATAAGTTTCCACATGTTCTTTCATGATGTAAAGCGAGAAGTATGTCTTCTTGGGCTGTGTCATTATGTGCAGATTAATTTTGAGGTGAGAGGGTAGGGTGGCCAAAGACTAACTGGTGACATTGTACGATAGATCAATTGAGGGGCCACAGAAACCTGAAGATTAAAAAGGAGCCAACAAGAGGCATTTTTTAAAATGCCAGTTGTGTCTTGCCATCCCCCCACTTCTCCATTGCTCTCGGGATAAACTCCCAAATCCTTACCCTGGTCTTCAAACCCGGGTGACCTGTCCCTTACACTCCTCCCAGCTCCTCTCTGTTCCAAAAGGTGCCAATCCCGCCCTTCCTCTGCCCTTGGCCTTGCTATTCCCTGTGTGTCAACGTTTTCTAACCAAACTGTACACTTCTTGAGGGCTCACTTAGCTTTGTTGTCCAGATGACACGTCGAATCGTTCCTACATACTAAGTATCTATAAATAGAAGTGGTCATTGTGAAAGAGAACAGGAGGGCTGGCCAGTTAGCTCAGTTGGTTAGAGCACAATCTTAGAACACCAACGAAGGCATGGGTTGGGATCCCCGTAGTAACCAGACACAGGAAAAGCAGAGAGAGAGTGAGAGAGAGAGAGCGAGAGAGAGAGAGAGAGAGAGAATAGGGAAGCGGTGAATTTGTCAGAGACTTGGAGAGAATAGAAAATTCCAATAGGAGATTGACGAAATGGATTAATGTCTAACTAAGCCTGTGACGGAATACCACGTAGGTATTAAAATCTTGTAGAAGAAAAACAACATAATACTTAATGACAATACTTAGAATATATTAAGTAAAATAGATGATATTATAATAAAACACATAATTTTATACTCCAAAAAGTTGGTTTTTGTTTCTGTTTTGGCAGCTGGCACGTAGTGGGGTCCGAACTCTTAACCTTGGTGTTAGCAACAGAATGCTCTAACTAACGGAGCCAACTGGCCAGCCCCAGAAAAGTATTTAAAGAGAAAATATTTCCAAGAATTAAGTATCCTTTTAATATACGAAGGTATTTCCCTGAAAGTTTTGTATTTAAAGTAATTAAAATTTTCTACCTGATATTATGAAAGAGACGGGATACTGGTTTTCAGCACTTCTATGTCACGTGTACTGGTGGTTCTAGCTAGGGCAATAAATAAAAAGGAAAAGGAATAAGTATTAGAAGGGAAAAAATAAAATTCTATGTATATAACATAATCATATAATATCCAAAAAGATCAACAGATAAATTATTAGAATGAAAAAATCAGTTAAGAAATTCCCTGGCTACAAAATCAATACAAAAATCAAATATAGTTCTCTATCTAAGCAACAATTAGAAAAATAAATTTAAAATAGTTTAATTCATTAAATAACAAGAGTCATCTGACAAAAAGCCCTTTGCACAGAATATCATGTTATCAATTGCCTCTAGAATAGGGGTCGGCAAGCTTTTACTGTAAAAGGCCCCATAGAAAATGTTTTAGGATTTTTGGTCCATGTGGTTTCTGTTGCCTTTAGAGTGTAAAAAGCAGCCAGAGAAAATATGTGAATGAAGTGGGCATGGCTGTGTTCTAAGGAAACTGTATTTACCAGAACAGGCAGGAGGCTGGATCTGACTCGGGGCCCTAAAAGACGGATTCTGTCAGTCTTGTCTGCAGTTACATAGCCAACTTGAAGGAGTTCCCACTGCCCAAATTTGGGACAATTTGAGCATCACAAAGAAAAGTTAGTAATAACTTTTTATAAAACATTGAAAAAAAAATCCACAAATCCTTAATGATACTGGAAACGAAGGGGGCGAAACACTTATTTGTCATGATTTGAGATGACTCACATGGCTAATTCTAACTTTAAAATCCAGCATTGAAAAATGGAAAAGAAGAGAAAGATTTAAAAAACATAAAAAATTCAACATTGAAAGGGAAAATGATGAAGTATGCCCTGTTTTAGGAGGAACTGCAGTTTATCCCCAGATGAGAAGAGAAAATTCCTTATAGAAAAATGACACCTAGGGGGCTGGCTGGTTAGCTCAGTTGTTTAGAGCACAGCCTTGTAGCACCAAGGTCATGGGTTCAGATCCCGGTACTGGCCAGCCAAAAAAAAAAAAAAGAAAAGAAAAGAAAAGAAAAGAAAAAAGTGCCATCTAAAAAAATGTAGAATGAACAATAAAATCATCGACTTAGGTTTTGATAATTGAAGCTGGAAAGAGGGTCTTGGGAAGCAGATACTTGCATAGCACCAAAGTACCCACAGACAAATGGCTGGCTCACTGCCCATCCTTCATACTGAAGAAGTTTGCTGTCAACTTGAACCAGGTTATCAAATTTAACATCACTAGCAGTGAGGCAATCTACCATTCTATTCCATACCTCTTGTCAGGATGTATTCACCTCCTGACATCGTCCAGACTGTATTCTTGCCAGAAAAAAGTTTTATTTAACCTTTCTAAGCCGTTAGACCTATATTCAGCTTATTGGAACAAGTTAAATGCCATCACAAAGAAATTATGAGATTGCTCCAGAATGACATTTTTTTTTTTTTATAAGACAACTGACCTGATTTTCAAAAAGTCATTTTTTTTTAAAGTAGGGGGAAAGCGTAGTGGATTGAATTGTGTCCCCCCAAACTCACTGAGGCTTGACTTGTACTCCCCAGGTTTTCTGTAGTAGAAACTTACGAGTGCAAGCGGGCGTGTGAGCTCTGGGGTGAGCAGGTGAATCCAGAGAACGAGGCGGCGTTGGAGGCGCGGGTCAGGGAGACGGGCATCCGCCTGGTGCAGGTGGAGGGGCAGAGGAAGGACGGCGGGCCATCCCCAGGCCGGGTGGGCAGCCCGCCGGCCGACTCGGAGGAGCTCTCGGGCGGCTGCCCCAGGACGTCTCCGAGCACCAGGGGATCCCACTGTGGCAGCGCGCGGGCCGCCTGCGTGATCCGCCTGCCCATGACCTTCGGCGGCCTGAACCGCGGCTTCCCGACGCCCGCTGCAGCTCGCGGCGCAGCGCGCAGGCCGCCATGGCCCCGCTGCACAGCCGCCTGCTGCGGCGAGAAGAGCAAGCTGCGCGTGGACGGTTCGCCGCCAACGGGAGCCGCCGCCGCTGCTGCTCGCGCTGCAGCCTCCGGGCCCGGCCTGCAGGAGGCGCTGCCGCTGCCCAGCCCCGGCGGCGCCCGCGCAGATCGCGCTGCTCAAGTTCAGCTCGCAGCGCACCGCGGCCGCCGTGCCCCCAAAGGCCCTAGCGGGAGGGCTGTCACGCCTCTGTGCAGCTTAAGTGGCCGTGGAGTGGCTCAAGCCAGGCCCGAAGCAGCGACTCCGCCAGCAGCTTCCGGGGCCCTCACTGCGGCGCCTACGGCCGCAGGGCAGCCGATTGGCCTTGGCTAGGGACAGGCTAGGGTCCCAAGGGGCTCGGGCTGCCCTCCAGCTGCTGTGCTAACAAATGAGGCTGGGCAGCCCGGTGTTCCTCACCAAGTGTTTGGGCACAGGACCTGCTGGCTGGCACCACTTCTGGTACCAGGCGGTGATCCCTGGTCATCCAGTGCCTTTCAGCGGCCTTATCTGGGTTGCGCTGGCCGCAGATGGGCAGGACGGGCATGACGTAGCCAAGGATGCGGCATCCGCACAGCTGCTGGAGGCACTCAGTGAGTCTGGGGCCGGCTTCTTGTGGTCTGCTGGGGCTGAGCCAGGTGCCATCATGAAGCAGTGACCCCGTCCTCCACAGGCAGCCTAAACAAGGAGGCAGAGCCTGTGTCAGTCTCCAGCCCAGCAGGCCTGGGTCGCCAATGTCTGATCCCATTGGGGCAGGGGCGGGGTCCTGCCGCATGTGTGACACAGCCTCCCTGCTCGGGCAGGGCCTCATAGCACCTGGGTGGCTCGGGTTTGGCTTATGTGGTGGTGAAGGACCTTGCCCTCCCCCTCCCAGCCCAGGGTCAGACCTGACCCCATGGTGACACCCACACCTACCTTTGTCCCGTCACCCCTCTTTCTCCCACAGCTCAGTAGGAATCATGCTTATTTTCTTGATTTCTTTTGGTTGGATTTTATTTGCGGGGCCGGCTGAACCAAAGGGTCAGAAATCCTGCCTTCATCCCCACTTCTTGGCATCTGGGTTTGGCTTATGTATAGTTTTGAGTTTCTCTATGCTGCTTGTATTTATATTAAATCCCTGGTTGCTGTAAAAAAAAAAAAGAAAAGAAAAGAAAAGAAAGAAAGAAAAAGAAAAAGAAAAAAGGAAGAAACTTAGCTCCCACTGTGACTGTTAAGAGGGTGGGAAATCCTATTATGGTAGTTGAAAGTTGGAGCCTTGAAGAGCTGATTGGATTGTAGGACCATGCAGGAGCAAATGGCTTAAAAATGATGGTCAGGGGTGTGGTTCTGAGGACTTTAAAAGAAGAGGAGAGTCTGTCTTTCTCTGTCTTGCTCTCTCAGCTTCCACCATCTTGAAATGTGAGACCCCGGGGTCACTGTCACCACCACCAGATGGACTTTGGACTTCCCAGCCTCAGAAACTGTAAGCAATGGATTTTGTTTTCTTTACAAATCACCCACTTTCAGGTATTTTGTTATAAGCAACAGGAATGAACTAACACAGGATGTATTTGATGAAAAGCAACAAAACAAGGGCCGGCCTGTGGCTCAGTCGGGAGAGTGTGGTGCTGATAACACCAAGGCCCCGGGTTCAGATCCCACAGAGGGATGGCTGGTTAGCTCACTGGGTGAGCGTGGTGCTGACAACACCAAGTCAGGGGTTAAGATCCCCTTACCGGTCATCTTTTTTAAAAAAAGGAAAAAAACAACCGATTATAATGTGAACTTTGAGAAAGGAAAAAAGCAGCCCCTGACCACCATAGCTGAGCCAGGCCATGGAGTTCTCCTACTGAACATAAACCATGTCCCAGAACACTCTCTCTGTTACCTTTCTGGAGCAAGACAAAAACCAAGACCGTTCTGTAATTGTCTAAGAACAGACAAAAACAAGAGCTTTGTCCAAACCACAAAAGGGCCAGATGTCTCTCTCCCTTTCCTGCACTAGTTTGCCTGCTTCTAAGTAAAAGTTAAGATAATCATAGAATTGCTCTTGCTTTTTGACAGCACCCAGTCTAGAACAAAACCACCCCTTCCTTGAACCCTCCCCCAATCAACTAACACAAGCTGAAGTCCTATAAGCCCCAGCTTGAGTTGCAAAGAGTCCAATCAAATATGTCCTCTCCTCCTACCTTTACAAGTATGTTCCTGGCATCCAGGTCCCACCGCTTGCTCACCAATCAGAAACAAAAGACTGGTGAGTCCCAAATGTTGGTGCGAGGCAGGAAGTTCACTATCAGATGTCTAAGGAGACAGACTAGAACTGTCTACCACTTTAGGGTTTCAGGGGAGTTTAAGGGGGAGCGGAGGGAATGGAGCACGGGAAATGAAAAGCAGGAGGGAGGGGCACGTGCAAGGAACCAGGTGCAGTCTCAGCCAGCCTCCGTCTGGTTTCTGCTCGCGTCCTTGCTGTTATCTCAGGGTCCTGCTGGAGGGATGGAATCAGCATAGCTTTAGTGAGTCTTCCTTGGATAGCACATGCAATTCTGCAGCTCCAGGCTGACGGGAGAACAGCTTCACGTCCATGTATAGAACGTCATCTTGCCCCATAACCGAGGTTCAAAATATCAAATAACCATGGGGAAAGAGGGAACTCAGAGAAATGAAGTCCAAGGGAAAAAGGATCTGTGTCCTTTTCAAATCTTTGAGAACCCATGCAGTTTTAGTTCCCAACATGGCTTCAGTCCTGCTCACTCCAACAACTTACCTTCCTAATTACCTGGAAAGTCAGTTTCAAGTTTAGAATGTTTAGACACCCTGAAGTTTCAGGCTGGGCCATACTGTGAGGACCACAGCCCGCACACGATCTCCCCTTCTCTTCCCACCCCGGCTCCACTCCACAAGTCAAAGAGCCTGTTGGGTTTCCATGTGGACACAGCAACCAGGCTTGGGTTTGGTGATAATATTTGGCAAGCCTCAGCCAGGAGCTGAGTGCCCCCTAACCCACTCCCCCTCATCTCTGTCTCAATCGAACACATCTAGTTTCAAAAGATGGGCCTGCCCCCCGCAGCCCAGGAAGTTAAATCTCTGTGTCAGTGTCCTCAACTGTAAAACCTGATCGTGCAACTTTGAAAGATCCTCATGCAAATGGGTACGATTAGTCACCTGTACCAGATTAATCCACCCAAGCAGGATCTGGAAAGAAGAAAGTCCAGAGAGAAAGACCATGCAAGAAGATGTCACTGCTTACTGACAAGACTGCCACTCTGCAGCCGGCTGTTTTCACTCAGACTCTGTACATCTTTGCTTATGTGTAAAATTTGGTGTATTGTAATAATTATGGTGCAGACAGGGAAAACAGGCCAAGAGCAAAAGCAACATTTTCAAGGTTATAGGGCAGAAACCAGACCTGTCATTAGTCGTAGTCCATGCTACCTTCCACACCGTCATGGGTTTTTATCTCTAGTTTGGTCCATTAGCTCCATGTGACACTGGTCATGGGATGGGTTTCAGAGATGTTTGCTCACACATGACTGATGACATCCTTAGGAAGGAGATGCTAGAATGATCACCACTGTGCAGAAGGGGAGACTGGGAAGGTCCTGAGAGTCACAGTGGCTTGTCCAGGGTCACATAAGTGATAAGAAGGAGGAGCTGGGGCTGAACCTCCATGTATCTCGTCCGAGCTGTGAAGCTGGCTGCACCCAGGCCTTGCACAGGGGTGTGGTCAGGCAGTGTTGGTGGAAGTGTGGGCAATAGAGAGAGTTCATGGGGAAGGAGGGTCAGCAGTCAGGTACCCAGAGGGGCACTTGCAGTCTTGTACACAGGAGGGGTTCAGGAAATGAGGTACCAGGAAGTGACCTCACTTCCTTGACGACAGACCCCAACGGAACTCGGAACTCGGTAACCTGGCACCCACATTCTATACACAGCCCCTTCCCCAGCTCACTTGGCCACAGGCAGAGTGAGATGTTGTGCTGTATCCCGAGGTCCCGGGGCAGTAGCCCCAGGCAGCCCTGGGCTGAGAGGTTTGTCCGATGCTTCCGGCGCTGGGTCAGCCCTCGCCCTGGACTCCTGTGGCCATTTGGCAGGAGGTCCCCAACGGTAACGTCAGGTGTCCCAGGGCAGGGCGGGCCAGGCCAGGCCAGCACTGTGAGCCTCCCTGCGTGACCGCACACCCTCCTCCTGTGTGAGGGGGGAGATGGGGACATGGGACACCCTCCCAGGGCAGGGGCAGAGGGTGGGGGCTTTATAAACCTGCTGGTCCTGGTGCGTTCACACCTCAGGTCAGGGCTGGAGGGTGAAAGGGGACAGCGGGGGTGGCAACCACCACCCTGTACCTGAACCCTGGGCCCTCAGGCTGTCCTCTCATGTCCTCCCTGGGGTTAAGACTGGCCTCCAGCCCCTTCCCTCCTGGGGGTTCACGTTGCTCTCACTGTGCATCTCTTCCCTGTCCTGACCTAGAGTGAAGACAAGTCTTCCCTCAGCCCAGATGCCACCCACAGGTTGTGGCCTGTCCCCGCAGGCACCCTGCAGAAGTGGGTGGAGCACCTGGTGCCCGCTGTCATGCGTGGCAACCACTCCTATGTGCACACCTTTCTCCTGAGCTTCAGGAACTTTGCCACTCCCCAGCAGGCGCTGCACCTGCTTTTCCTCAGGTGAGCACTCTGCCCCTCGATCACACAGTGTCACTCGGCTGCCTCCCAGCTGTGAGTCTTGGGACTGTCACCACACCCCTCTGAGCCTCAGTTTCCACCTGTGTTCAGTGGGTGGTAACAGGAACAAGCTCCAGTGGGTCCCCCATGGAAAGTGCTGCTCCTGAGTCCAGCCCTGTGGAAAGTTCTGCTGGAGGGGCCACGGTCATCCTCATTCAGGACTCCTGCCCCCACCCCACGAGGAAGTCTCTGTCACACCCTCACTGACCTCGTTGACTTGGGCTTCACTCTTTTCACATTTGAGATTCTATCTGTAGGCTTCTGGGTGTATTCAAAGCAGGGAGACTGGAGGCTGGCAGAGGGGCTTCAGGTGCACCCAGATATCTTGGGAGGAGTTGGTTGGCGTTCATTCCTTCAACAAACATATCTGAAGTCACACTATGTGCAGTGACTTTCTGGGCACTGACCATATTGCAATGAACCGAGGAGACTACATTCCCTGCCCTCCTGGGCTTCCATTCTAGTCAGAGGTCAGACAACCACAATATACATGAGAAGCAGGTAGTGCCACCATATGGTAGATGTGACACCGTCCTGGTCTCCTCTAGGTACAGAAGCATTCTTTCCAATTTTCATGGGGATGGCGGAGCCCTGCAGCAGCTAAAATGGTGAGTGGGGTTTGGGTGCGGATGGAGGGGCTCCCATCTCCACAGAACTGTGTGTGGTCGGTGGGGGCCTGTGGATGGGGGGGCTGGCAGAACTCTGGCTGCCACACATCTTATGATTCCTGCTACAGGGCCCAGGGCACAGGCTTTCCTGCAGGAAAAGGAGTCAAGATGAGCTGGGGAGGGGGCCACAGGCACTGTAGGGTGTGCGAGAGGCTGGAGAGCAGAGTGAGCCCAGAGAGAACCTGCCCCCACCCCTCCCATCCAGCCCTGCCCACACCCCCAGAGCCCGTGCTGAGCCAGAGCAGGTGTGCAGAGCATCCCGCTCAGACTCGGGGATGCTCACCCATGCGGATGCTCAGCTGGTGCTGGTGGTGCAGAGTGTGGTCAGGGTCAAGAGATCAGTGTCAGTGGGAAGAGGAGATGCAGATTTGGATGGGGACAGTTGGGCAGCACATCCACGTGTCACCTCAAGTTTGGGGTTTTCCAAGGGCCCTGGGAAGGCCAGGGGAGCAGAGCCTCCCTCTGTTTCCTCATTCATCAGATATTCCTGGACACCTCCTGTGTGCCAGCGAGTAATGCCCAGAGCAGACAGCACCCTCCTGCCCTGATGGACAGGTCATTCCAATAGGGATGGGGCAGGGACCCAGACAGAGGAGGGTGTCAGGTTTCCCTGAAGAAGGGAAAGGTGGTCACACCAGTGATTGAAGGCTCCCCCCACAGAGGCTTTTGCCAGCCCCTCCTTGGTTTCCAGGACCATCTCTGCCGGGGCTGCCGTACTGGGGGTGGACATTGGAGGGGCTGGTCTATGGTCAGGCAGGGGCACAGGGTACAAGACTGCAGCTCACTCAGGGGAGCCCTGAGAGGGCAGCATAGAGGGATAGGCCAGGCCTCTGATGCTGCTGCCCACCTTTCTCCCCCAGTGCCATGTCCTCCATCCTAGAGATCTGGCTGGAATTCTATTCCATTGACTTCCACGAGCCTCCTGAATTCCATGCTTTGAAGTCTCTGCTGGCCCATGTCCGTGTCAATATGCCGGGTTCAGAGGCGGAGCGTAAGGCTGATCTTCTTCTGGCGCAGCTGGAGAAGCTGGAGCACCTGGAGCCCAGTGAGGCAGAGACTGAGGCTGAGGAGGAAGAGGGTGGGTGCCTGTGAGGGTTTGGGGAGGGGGCTGGGCTGGGCCACACAGAGCAGAGTTTCCAGAAGCAGGCTGGGGACAGGGGCACTGAGTACTCAGAACAATCATGCAGTGTCCTGCAGTGTGGGGAGACTTCCTGAGGCTGGGTCTCTGGACTTGGGCTTCTCAGAAAGACTGTCATTGGAAGAGACATAGAAACTCATGTTGATATTTTCAATTGTTGTCACTCCACTTCCAGCTTCTGCCCAGGCTGAACAACTGTCCCAAGAGCTAAGGCCATCTTCAGCTCCAGCTCCACCTCCACTGCCAGAGCCAGAGCGAAAGCAAGATCCTGAGCCCGAGCCCGAGCCCGAGCACGAGCACGAGCACGAGCAAGATCCTGAGCCAGAGCCAGAGAAAGATCTAGAGCCCGAGCCCGAGCCCGAGCCCGAGCAAGAGCAAGAGCTAGACAGAGCCAGAGCAAGCTCACCTAACCACCCCTGAAACATCAAAAGAAGTGGAAGAAACACCAGCACCCAGGGGAGCCCCGGCTCCAGAGCTCCCACAAACACCCTCACCAGTCCCCACTCCAGAGCTGTCCTTCCCCTTCCCTGCCACCGTGCTTGTCCTCGTTTTTGTCTTTGTCCTGCATCTCCCAAATTTTATCATCTTTTCTCTTCACTTATATCCCTTGTATAAAATAAAGTGTTTTAATGTTTTCAAAATTACAATTCAGTGGCATGAAGTACATTTCTCATGTGCTGCAGCCCTCACCTCTGTCTAGTGAGAGAACAGCTTCATCAGCTCTGCAGCCATTAAGCTGTCGCTCCCCATCCCGCCTCTCCTAGTCCCTGACAACCACTCCATTTTCTGTGTGTGAGAATTGACCTATCGTGGATTGTTCCTATCAGTACAGTTATGTGGTCTTTTGTATCTGGCCACATAACATGAGAAGGAACTGATTAATTTTTATTTTATGTTTCCAGTAAGAGGAAAATGACAGAAAAATCAAAGACTATATGTAGAGACACAAAGCCCCGATAGTTCTTATTGCCCTAATCTTGAAATAGGAACTACTTTTGAATGAGTGGAGAGCCAGATGCCACAGAGGAAAAGACTGACTTTTCCTGGTCAAAACAAACCAAGAATAATGTCCAAAGCTTAAAAGACAAACCCCAGATTGGAAAATTCTTCATGATCAGAGAAAGGGGCATTATTCCGTCGGATAACCCGGAGTCTGAAACAGCTCGAGAGCCAGGACTACAGGCACTGCCTGGACACCAGCGAGCAGGTGGGGCAGGAGGAGCTGCAGACAGAGCTGGGGGACCTGGAACGGGAGGAGGCAAGGCTGGCCCAGGAGCTGGAGGACGTGGACGTGAACCTTGCGAGGGCGGCTGCGGAGCTGCAGGCAGCCCAGGCCGAGACTGCAGAGCTGCAGCAGTGGGAGCGGTGGGTCCAGAGGGACTGCAGGGCACTGGAGTGGCAACAGCTGGGACTGTAGGATGAGCTGAGGAGCGTGGGGAACCAGCTGCGCCACGCCCGTGGGCAGCTGCACTGGCTGAAGAAAACCAACATCTTCAATGCCACGTTTAAGACCTGGGAGGAGGGCCCCTTGGGCGTCATCAGTAACTTTAGACTGGGTCCTCTCCCCCACTGTCCCCGTGCACTGGGATGAGATTAATGCTGCCTGGGGACAGACGGCACTGCTGCTGCTTGCCCTGTCCAATGTGACTGGGCTGCCGTTTCAGAGGTACAGGCTGGTCCCCTGTAGAAACCACTCCTATCTGAAGTCCTTAACAGATGGCTCCACTGAGCTGCCCCTGTTCTATTATGCGGGTGGGGTGAGTCCTTGAGTAACAGACTTGACCATGCCATGCAGGCCTTCCTGGACGGCATGCAGCAGTTCAAGGAAGAGGCTGGGAAGGGTGAGCAGGGCCTCTGCCTGCCCTGCAAGAGCCACGTGGGCAAAGGCCTGCTGGAGGACGCTGGGGGCAGCCGGGAATGCTGCTCCATCACCACCCTTTGGAACACAGAGGAGCGGTGGACCAAGGCGCTCAGACTCATGCTGCTCAACCTTAAGAGGGGCCTCACTTGAGTGTCCTTAAAGTACCATCCAACATAACTTTCTCGTTGGCCAGTTAGCTTGGTGGTTAAAGCCCCCCTGTAACACCAAGGTCAAGGTTTGGATCCCCACATCGGCCAGCTGCCAAAAGCAAACCAAAAAGTAGCTTTCTTTATTGTAAAAATACTATCAGATGGTAATCTGAGTACGACGTGTTTATAATTCAAAAGATGAATAGCCACAGCAGATATTAACTGAAAATCAAAATAAACCATTGCCCAGAGCAAACCAAGAATCATGGCTATCCTTCCCAGCACATCTTTGTCCGCCCTTCTGTGGACCTTCCTCTCCCCTTCTCCCCCACCCAGACAAACATTGAAAACAGGGAAAATTGACAAGAGGACAAGATCCCTCCTACATAAAGGGCTGCAGGGATACAGAAGGCAAGAACTGAGGCTGGGGATAAGAGGGGCGGGGTAAGGAGAAAGGTGGACGCTTTCAGTTTGGGGTGAGAAAAAAGTGATTTGAGGCCACTGATGTATGTAGTGGAGCTTTGGGGCAGGGGTTGGGGGAGAACATTCAAAGATTCAGTTTTGGCTGCCACGTATATTGTGAGCCTCTCCTCTTCCTTCCTGAGAAACTTCCAATAAGTTTCCACATGTTCTTTCATGATGTAAAGCGAGAAGTATGTCTTCTTGGGCTGTGTCATTATGTGCAGATTAATTTTGAGGTGAGAGGGTAGGGTGGCCAAAGACTAACTGGTGACATTGTACGATAGATCAATTGAGGGGCCACAGAAACCTGAAGATTAAAAAGGAGCCAACAAGAGGCATTTTTTAAAATGCCAGTTGTGTCTTGCCATCCCCCCACTTCTCCATTGCTCTCGGGATAAACTCCCAAATCCTTACCCTGGTCTTCAAACCCGGGTGACCTGTCCCTTACACTCCTCCCAGCTCCTCTCTGTTCCAAAAGGTGCCAATCCCGCCCTTCCTCTGCCCTTGGCCTTGCTATTCCCTGTGTGTCAACGTTTTCTAACCAAACTGTACACTTCTTGAGGGCTCACTTAGCTTTGTTGTCCAGATGACACGTCGAATCGTTCCTACATACTAAGTATCTATAAATAGAAGTGGTCATTGTGAAAGAGAACAGGAGGGCTGGCCAGTTAGCTCAGTTGGTTAGAGCACAATCTTAGAACACCAACGAAGGCATGGGTTGGGATCCCCGTAGTAACCAGACACAGGAAAAGCAGAGAGAGAGTGAGAGAGAGAGAGCGAGAGAGAGAGAGAGAGAGAGAATAGGGAAGCGGTGAATTTGTCAGAGACTTGGAGAGAATAGAAAATTCCAATAGGAGATTGACGAAATGGATTAATGTCTAACTAAGCCTGTGACGGAATACCACGTAGGTATTAAAATCTTGTAGAAGAAAAACAACATAATACTTAATGACAATACTTAGAATATATTAAGTAAAATAGATGATATTATAATAAAACACATAATTTTATACTCCAAAAAGTTGGTTTTTGTTTCTGTTTTGGCAGCTGGCACGTAGTGGGGTCCGAACTCTTAACCTTGGTGTTAGCAACAGAATGCTCTAACTAACGGAGCCAACTGGCCAGCCCCAGAAAAGTATTTAAAGAGAAAATATTTCCAAGAATTAAGTATCCTTTTAATATACGAAGGTATTTCCCTGAAAGTTTTGTATTTAAAGTAATTAAAATTTTCTACCTGATATTATGAAAGAGACGGGATACTGGTTTTCAGCACTTCTATGTCACGTGTACTGGTGGTTCTAGCTAGGGCAATAAATAAAAAGGAAAAGGAATAAGTATTAGAAGGGAAAAAATAAAATTCTATGTATATAACATAATCATATAATATCCAAAAAGATCAACAGATAAATTATTAGAATGAAAAAATCAGTTAAGAAATTCCCTGGCTACAAAATCAATACAAAAATCAAATATAGTTCTCTATCTAAGCAACAATTAGAAAAATAAATTTAAAATAGTTTAATTCATTAAATAACAAGAGTCATCTGACAAAAAGCCCTTTGCACAGAATATCATGTTATCAATTGCCTCTAGAATAGGGGTCGGCAAGCTTTTACTGTAAAAGGCCCCATAGAAAATGTTTTAGGATTTTTGGTCCATGTGGTTTCTGTTGCCTTTAGAGTGTAAAAAGCAGCCAGAGAAAATATGTGAATGAAGTGGGCATGGCTGTGTTCTAAGGAAACTGTATTTACCAGAACAGGCAGGAGGCTGGATCTGACTCGGGGCCCTAAAAGACGGATTCTGTCAGTCTTGTCTGCAGTTACATAGCCAACTTGAAGGAGTTCCCACTGCCCAAATTTGGGACAATTTGAGCATCACAAAGAAAAGTTAGTAATAACTTTTTATAAAACATTGAAAAAAAAATCCACAAATCCTTAATGATACTGGAAACGAAGGGGGCGAAACACTTATTTGTCATGATTTGAGATGACTCACATGGCTAATTCTAACTTTAAAATCCAGCATTGAAAAATGGAAAAGAAGAGAAAGATTTAAAAAACATAAAAAATTCAACATTGAAAGGGAAAATGATGAAGTATGCCCTGTTTTAGGAGGAACTGCAGTTTATCCCCAGATGAGAAGAGAAAATTCCTTATAGAAAAATGACACCTAGGGGGCTGGCTGGTTAGCTCAGTTGTTTAGAGCACAGCCTTGTAGCACCAAGGTCATGGGTTCAGATCCCGGTACTGGCCAGCCAAAAAAAAAAAAAAGAAAAGAAAAGAAAAGAAAAGAAAAAAGTGCCATCTAAAAAAATGTAGAATGAACAATAAAATCATCGACTTAGGTTTTGATAATTGAAGCTGGAAAGAGGGTCTTGGGAAGCAGATACTTGCATAGCACCAAAGTACCCACAGACAAATGGCTGGCTCACTGCCCATCCTTCATACTGAAGAAGTTTGCTGTCAACTTGAACCAGGTTATCAAATTTAACATCACTAGCAGTGAGGCAATCTACCATTCTATTCCATACCTCTTGTCAGGATGTATTCACCTCCTGACATCGTCCAGACTGTATTCTTGCCAGAAAAAAGTTTTATTTAACCTTTCTAAGCCGTTAGACCTATATTCAGCTTATTGGAACAAGTTAAATGCCATCACAAAGAAATTATGAGATTGCTCCAGAATGACATTTTTTTTTTTTTATAAGACAACTGACCTGATTTTCAAAAAGTCATTTTTTTTTAAAGTAGGGGGAAAGCGTAGTGGATTGAATTGTGTCCCCCCAAACTCACTGAGGCTTGACTTGTACTCCCCAGGTTTTCTGTAGTAGAAACTTACGAGTGCAAGCGGGCGTGTGAGCTCTGGGGTGAGCAGGTGAATCCAGAGAACGAGGCGGCGTTGGAGGCGCGGGTCAGGGAGACGGGCATCCGCCTGGTGCAGGTGGAGGGGCAGAGGAAGGACGGCGGGCCATCCCCAGGCCGGGTGGGCAGCCCGCCGGCCGACTCGGAGGAGCTCTCGGGCGGCTGCCCCAGGACGTCTCCGAGCACCAGGGGATCCCACTGTGGCAGCGCGCGGGCCGCCTGCGTGATCCGCCTGCCCATGACCTTCGGCGGCCTGAACCGCGGCTTCCCGACGCCCGCTGCAGCTCGCGGCGCAGCGCGCAGGCCGCCATGGCCCCGCTGCACAGCCGCCTGCTGCGGCGAGAAGAGCAAGCTGCGCGTGGACGGTTCGCCGCCAACGGGAGCCGCCGCCGCTGCTGCTCGCGCTGCAGCCTCCGGGCCCGGCCTGCAGGAGGCGCTGCCGCTGCCCAGCCCCGGCGGCGCCCGCGCAGATCGCGCTGCTCAAGTTCAGCTCGCAGCGCACCGCGGCCGCCGTGCCCCCAAAGGCCCTAGCGGGAGGGCTGTCACGCCTCTGTGCAGCTTAAGTGGCCGTGGAGTGGCTCAAGCCAGGCCCGAAGCAGCGACTCCGCCAGCAGCTTCCGGGGCCCTCACTGCGGCGCCTACGGCCGCAGGGCAGCCGATTGGCCTTGGCTAGGGACAGGCTAGGGTCCCAAGGGGCTCGGGCTGCCCTCCAGCTGCTGTGCTAACAAATGAGGCTGGGCAGCCCGGTGTTCCTCACCAAGTGTTTGGGCACAGGACCTGCTGGCTGGCACCACTTCTGGTACCAGGCGGTGATCCCTGGTCATCCAGTGCCTTTCAGCGGCCTTATCTGGGTTGCGCTGGCCGCAGATGGGCAGGACGGGCATGACGTAGCCAAGGATGCGGCATCCGCACAGCTGCTGGAGGCACTCAGTGAGTCTGGGGCCGGCTTCTTGTGGTCTGCTGGGGCTGAGCCAGGTGCCATCATGAAGCAGTGACCCCGTCCTCCACAGGCAGCCTAAACAAGGAGGCAGAGCCTGTGTCAGTCTCCAGCCCAGCAGGCCTGGGTCGCCAATGTCTGATCCCATTGGGGCAGGGGCGGGGTCCTGCCGCATGTGTGACACAGCCTCCCTGCTCGGGCAGGGCCTCATAGCACCTGGGTGGCTCGGGTTTGGCTTATGTGGTGGTGAAGGACCTTGCCCTCCCCCTCCCAGCCCAGGGTCAGACCTGACCCCATGGTGACACCCACACCTACCTTTGTCCCGTCACCCCTCTTTCTCCCACAGCTCAGTAGGAATCATGCTTATTTTCTTGATTTCTTTTGGTTGGATTTTATTTGCGGGGCCGGCTGAACCAAAGGGTCAGAAATCCTGCCTTCATCCCCACTTCTTGGCATCTGGGTTTGGCTTATGTATAGTTTTGAGTTTCTCTATGCTGCTTGTATTTATATTAAATCCCTGGTTGCTGTAAAAAAAAAAAAAAAGAAAGAAAAGAAAAGAAAGAAAGAAAAAGAAAAAGAAAAATGAAAGAAACTTAGCTCCCACTGTGACTGTTAAGAGGGTGGGAAATCCTATTATGGTAGTTGAAAGTTGGAGCCTTGAAGAGCTGATTGGATTGTAGGACCATGCAGGAGCAAATGGCTTAAAAATGATGGTCAGGGGTGTGGTTCTGAGGACTTTAAAAGAAGAGGAGAGTCTGTCTTTCTCTGTCTTGCTCTCTCAGCTTCCACCATCTTGAAATGTGAGACCCCGGGGTCACTGTCACCACCACCAGATGGACTTTGGACTTCCCAGCCTCAGAAACTGTAAGCAATGGATTTTGTTTTCTTTACAAATCACCCACTTTCAGGTATTTTGTTATAAGCAACAGGAATGAACTAACACAGGATGTATTTGATGAAAAGCAACAAAACAAGGGCCGGCCTGTGGCTCAGTCGGGAGAGTGTGGTGCTGATAACACCAAGGCCCCGGGTTCAGATCCCACAGAGGGATGGCTGGTTAGCTCACTGGGTGAGCGTGGTGCTGACAACACCAAGTCAGGGGTTAAGATCCCCTTACCGGTCATCTTTTTTAAAAAAAGGAAAAAAACAACCGATTATAATGTGAACTTTGAGAAAGGAAAAAAGCAGCCCCTGACCACCATAGCTGAGCCAGGCCATGGAGTTCTCCTACTGAACATAAACCATGTCCCAGAACACTCTCTCTGTTACCTTTCTGGAGCAAGACAAAAACCAAGACCGTTCTGTAATTGTCTAAGAACAGACAAAAACAAGAGCTTTGTCCAAACCACAAAAGGGCCAGATGTCTCTCTCCCTTTCCTGCACTAGTTTGCCTGCTTCTAAGTAAAAGTTAAGATAATCATAGAATTGCTCTTGCTTTTTGACAGCACCCAGTCTAGAACAAAACCACCCCTTCCTTGAACCCTCCCCCAATCAACTAACACAAGCTGAAGTCCTATAAGCCCCAGCTTGAGTTGCAAAGAGTCCAATCAAATATGTCCTCTCCTCCTACCTTTACAAGTATGTTCCTGGCATCCAGGTCCCACCGCTTGCTCACCAATCAGAAACAAAAGACTGGTGAGTCCCAAATGTTGGTGCGAGGCAGGAAGTTCACTATCAGATGTCTAAGGAGACAGACTAGAACTGTCTACCACTTTAGGGTTTCAGGGGAGTTTAAGGGGGAGCGGAGGGAATGGAGCACGGGAAATGAAAAGCAGGAGGGAGGGGCACGTGCAAGGAACCAGGTGCAGTCTCAGCCAGCCTCCGTCTGGTTTCTGCTCCCGTCCTTGCTGTTATCTCAGGGTCCTGCTGGAGGGATGGAATCAGCATAGCTTTAATGAGTCTTCCTTGGATAGCACATGCAATTCTGCAGCTCCAGGCTGACCGGAGAACAGCTTCACGTCCATGTATAGAACGTCATCTTGCCCCATAACCGAGGTTCAAAATATCAAATAACCATGGGGAAAGAGGGAACTCAGAGAAATGAAGTCCAAGGGAAAAAGGATCTGTGTCCTTTTCAAATCTTTGAGAACCCATGCAGTTTTAGTTCCCAACATGGCTTCAGTCCTGCTCACTCCAACAACTTACCTTCCTAATTACCTGGAAAGTCAGTTTCAAGATTAGAATGTTTAGACACCCTGAAGTTTCAGGCTGGGCCATACTGTGAGGACCACAGCCCGCACACGATCTCCCCTTCTCTTCCCACCCCGGCTCCACTCCACAAGTCAAAGAGCCTGTTGGGTTTCCATGTGGACACAGCAACCAGGCTTGGGTTTGGTGATAATATTTGGCAAGCCTCAGCCAGGAGCTGAGTGCCCCCTAACCCACTCCCCCTCATCTCTGTCTCAATCGAACACATCTAGTTTCAAAAGATGGGCCTGCCCCCCGCAGCCCAGGAAGTTAAATCTCTGTGTCAGTGTCCTCAACTGTAAAACCTGATCGTGCAACTTTGAAAGATCCTCATGCAAATGGGTACGATTAGTCACCTGTACCAGATTAATCCACCCAAGCAGGATCTGGAAAGAAGAAAGTCCAGAGAGAAAGACCATGCAAGAAGATGTCACTGCTTACTGACAAGACTGCCACTCTGCAGCCGGCTGTTTTCACTCAGACTCTGTACATCTTTGCTTATGTGTAAAATTTGGTGTATTGTAATAATTATGGTGCAGACAGGGAAAAAAATAGGCCAAGAGCAAAAGCAACATTTTCAAGGTTATAGGGCAGAAACCAGACCTGTCATTAGTCGTAGTCCATGCTACCTTCCACACCGTCATGGGTTTTTATCTCTAGTTTGGTCCATTAGCTCCATGTGACACTGGTCATGGGATGGGTTTCAGAGATGTTTGCTCACACATGACTGATGACATCCTTAGGAAGGAGATGCTAGAATGATCACCACTGTGCAGAAGGGGAGACTGGGAAGGTCCTGAGAGTCACAGTGGCTTGTCCAGGGTCACATAAGTGATAAGAAGGAGGAGCTGGGGCTGAACCTCCATGTATCTCGTCCGAGCTGTGAAGCTGGCTGCACCCAGGCCTTGCACAGGGGTGTGGTCAGGCAGTGTTGGTGGAAGTGTGGGCAATAGAGAGAGTTCATGGGGAAGGAGGGTCAGCAGTCAGGTACCCAGAGGGGCACTTGCAGTCTTGTACACAGGAGGGGTTCAGGAAATGAGGTACCAGGAAGTGACCTCACTTCCTTGACGACAGACCCCAACGGAACTCGGAACTCGGTAACCTGGCACCCACATTCTATACACAGCCCCTTCCCCAGCTCACTTGGCCACAGGCAGAGTGAGATGATGTGCTGTATCACGAGGTCCCGGGGCAGTAGCCCCAGGCAGCCCTGGGCTGAGAGGTTTGTCCGATGCTTCCGGCGCTGGGTCAGCCCTCGCCCTGGACTCCTGTGGCCATTTGGCAGGAGGTCCCCAACGGTAACGTCAGGTGTCCCAGGGCAGGGCGGGCCAGGCCAGGCCAGCACTGTGAGCCTCCCTGCGTGACCGCACACCCTCCTCCTGTGTGAGGGGGGAGATGGGGACATGGGACACCCTCCCAGGGCAGGGGCAGAGGGTGGGGGCTTTATAAACCTGCTGGTCCTGGTGCGTTCACACCTCAGGTCAGGGCTGGAGGGTGAAAGGGGACAGCGGGGGTGGCAACCACCACCCTGTACCTGAACCCTGGGCCCTCAGGCTGTCCTCTCATGTCCTCCCTGGGGTTAAGACTGGCCTCCAGCCCCTTCCCTCCTGGGGGTTCATGTTGCTCTCACTGTGCATCTCTTCCCTGTCCTGACCTAGAGTGAAGACAAGTCTTCCCTCAGCCCAGATGCCACCCACAGGTTGTGGCCTGTCCCCGCAGGCACCCTGCAGAAGTGGGTGGAGCACCTGGTGCCCGCTGTCATGCGTGGCAACCACTCCTATGTGCACACCTTTCTCCTGAGCTTCAGGAACTTTGCCACTCCCCAGCAGGCGCTGCACCTGCTTTTCCTCAGGTGAGCACTCTGCCCCTCGATCACACAGTGTCACTCGGCTGCCTCCCAGCTGTGAGTCTTGGGACTGTCACCACACCCCTCTGAGCCTCAGTTTCCACCTGTGTTCAGTGGGTGGTAACAGGAACAAGCTCCAGTGGGTCCCCCATGGAAAGTGCTGCTCCTGAGTCCAGCCCTGTGGAAAGTTCTGCTGGAGGGGCCACGGTCGTCCTCATTCAGGACTCCTGCCCCCACCCCACGAGGAAGTCTCTGTCACACCCTCACTGACCTCGTTGACTTGGGCTTCACTCTTTTCACATTTGAGATTCTATCTGTAGGCTTCTGGGTGTATTCAAAGCAGGGAGACTGGAGGCTGGCAGAGGGGCTTCAGGTGCACCCAGATATCTTGGGAGGAGTTGGTTGGCGTTCATTCCTTCAACAAACATATCTGAAGTCACTCTATGTGCAGTGACTTTCTGGGCACTGACCATATTCCAATGAACCGAGGAGACTACATTCCCTGCCCTCCTGGGCTTCCATTCTAGTCAGAGGTCAGACAACCACAATATACATGAGAAGCAGGTAGTGCCACCATATGGTAGATGTGACACCGTCCTGGTCTCCTCTAGGTACAGAAGCATTCTTTCCAATTTTCATGGGGATGGCGGAGCCCTGGAGCAGCTAAAATGGTGAGTGGGGTTTGGGTGCGGATGGAGGGGCTCCCATCTCCACAGAACTGTGTGTGGTCGGTGGGGGCCTGTGGATGGGGGGGGCTGGCAGAACTCTGGCTGCCACACATCTTATGATTCCTGCTACAGGGCCCAGGGCACAGGCTTTCCTGCAGGAAAAGGAGTCAAGATGAGCTGGGGAGGGGGCCACAGGCACTGTAGGGTGTGCGAGAGGCTGGAGAGCAGAGTGAGCCCAGAGAGAACCTGCCCCCACCCCTCCCATCCAGCCCTGCCCACACCCCCAGAGCCCGTGCTGAGCCAGAGCAGGTGTGCAGAGCATCCCGCTCAGACTCGGGGATGCTCACCCATGCGGATGCTCAGCTGGTGCTGGTGGTGCAGAGTGTGGTCAGGGTCAAGAGATCAGTGTCAGTGGGAAGAGGAGATGCAGATTTGGATGGGGACAGTTGGGCAGCACATCCACGTGTCACCTCAAGTTTGGGGTTTTCCAAGGGCCCTGGGAAGGCCAGGGGAGCAGAGCCTCCCTCTGTTTCCTCATTCATCAGATATTCCTGGACACCTCCTGTGTGCCAGCGAGTAATGCCCAGAGCAGACAGCACCCTCCTGCCCTGATGGACAGGTCATTCCGATAGGGACGGGGCAGGGACCCAGACAGAGGAGGGTGTCAGGTTTCCCTGAAGAAGGGAAAGGTGGTCACACCAGTGATTGAAGGCTCCCCCCACAGAGGCTTTTGCCAGCCCCTCCTTGGTTTCCAGGACCATCTCTGCCGGGGCTGCCGTACTGGGGGTGGACATTGGAGGGGCTGGTCTATGGTCAGGCAGGGGCACAGGGTACAAGACTGCAGCTCACTCAGGGGAGCCCTGAGAGGGCAGCATAGAGGGATAGGCCAGGCCTCTGATGCTGCTGCCCACCTTTCTCCCCCAGTGCCATGTCCTCCATCCTAGAGATCTGGCTGGAATTCTATTCCATTGACTTCCACGAGCCTCCTGAATTCCATGCTTTGAAGTCTCTGCTGGCCCATGTCCGTGTCAATATGCCGGGTTCAGAGGCGGAGCGTAAGGCTGATCTTCTTCTGGCGCAGCTGGAGAAGCTGGAGCACCTGGAGCCCAGTGAGGCAGAGACTGAGGCTGAGGAGGAAGAGGGTGGGTGCCTGTGAGGGTTTGGGGAGGGGGCTGGGCTGGGCCACACAGAGCAGAGTTTCCAGAAGCAGGCTGGGGACAGGGGCACTGAGTACTCAGAACAATCATGCAGTGTCCTGCAGTGTGGGGAGACTTCCTGAGGCTGGGTCTCTGGACTTGGGCTTCTCAGAAAGACTGTCATTGGAAGAGACATAGAAACTCACGTTGATATTTTCAATTGTTGTCACTCCACTTCCAGCTTCTGCCCAGGCTGAACAACTGTCCCAAGAGCTAAGGCCATCTTCAGCTCCAGCTCCACCTCCACTGCCAGAGCCAGAGCGAAAGCAAGATCCTGAGCCCGAGCCCGAGCCCGAGCACGAGCACGAGCACGAGCAAGATCCTGAGCCAGAGCCAGAGAAAGATCTAGAGCCCGAGCCCGAGCCCGAGCCCGAGCAAGAGCAAGAGCTAGACAGAGCCAGAGCAAGCTCACCTAACCACCCCTGAAACATCAAAAGAAGTGGAAGAAACACCAGCACCCAGGGGAGCCCCGGCTCCAGAGCTCCCACAAACACCCTCACCAGTCCCCACTCCAGAGCTGTCCTTCCCCTTCCCTGCCACCGTGCTTGTCCTCGTTTTTGTCTTTGTCCTGCATCTCCCAAATTTTATCATCTTTTCTCTTCACTTATATCCCTTGTATAAAATAAAGTGTTTTAATGTTTTCAAAATTACAATTCAGTGGCATGAAGTACATTTCTCATGTGCTGCAGCCCTCACCTCTGTCTAGTGAGAGAACAGCTTCATCAGCTCTGCAGCCATTAAGCTGTCGCTCCCCATCCCGCCTCTCCTAGT
Organism: Cynocephalus volans; assembly: GCF_027409185.1. Taxonomy (NCBI): domain Eukaryota; kingdom Metazoa; phylum Chordata; class Mammalia; order Dermoptera; family Cynocephalidae; genus Cynocephalus; species Cynocephalus volans. The sequence goes on along the minus strand of NC_084464.1, from coordinate 10,181,076 downwards.
CCCTGACAACCACTCCATTTTCTGTGTGTGAGAATTGACCTATCGTGGATTGTTCCTATCAGTACAGTTATGTGGTCTTTTGTATCTGGCCACATAACATGAGAAGGAACTGATTAATTTTTATTTTATGTTTCCAGTAAGAGGAAAATGACAGAAAAATCAAAGACTATATGTAGAGACACAAAGCCCCGATAGTTCTTATTGCCCTAATCTTGAAATAGGAACTACTTTTGAATGAGTGGAGAGCCAGATGCCACAGAGGAAAAGACTGACTTTTCCTGGTCAAAACAAACCAAGAATAATGTCCAAAGCTTAAAAGACAAACCCCAGATTGGAAAATTCTTCATGATCAGAGAAAGGGGCATTATTCCGTCGGATAACCCGGAGTCTGAAACAGCTCGAGAGCCAGGACTACAGGCACTGCCTGGACACCAGCGAGCAGGTGGGGCAGGAGGAGCTGCAGACAGAGCTGGGGGACCTGGAACGGGAGGAGGCAAGGCTGGCCCAGGAGCTGGAGGACGTGGACGTGAACCTTGCGAGGGCGGCTGCGGAGCTGCAGGCAGCCCAGGCCGAGACTGCAGAGCTGCAGCAGTGGGAGCGGTGGGTCCAGAGGGACTGCAGGGCACTGGAGTGGCAACAGCTGGGACTGTAGGATGAGCTGAGGAGCGTGGGGAACCAGCTGCGCCACGCCCGTGGGCAGCTGCACTGGCTGAAGAAAACCAACATCTTCAATGCCACGTTTAAGACCTGGGAGGAGGGCCCCTTGGGCGTCATCAGTAACTTTAGACTGGGTCCTCTCCCCCACTGTCCCCGTGCACTGGGATGAGATTAATGCTGCCTGGGGACAGACGGCACTGCTGCTGCTTGCCCTGTCCAATGTGACTGGGCTGCCGTTTCAGAGGTACAGGCTGGTCCCCTGTAGAAACCACTCCTATCTGAAGTCCTTAACAGATGGCTCCACTGAGCTGCCCCTGTTCTATTATGCGGGTGGGGTGAGTCCTTGAGTAACAGACTTGACCATGCCATGCAGGCCTTCCTGGACGGCATGCAGCAGTTCAAGGAAGAGGCTGGGAAGGGTGAGCAGGGCCTCTGCCTGCCCTGCAAGAGCCACGTGGGCAAAGGCCTGCTGGAGGACGCTGGGGGCAGCCGGGAATGCTGCTCCATCACCACCCTTTGGAACACAGAGGAGCGGTGGACCAAGGCGCTCAGACTCATGCTGCTCAACCTTAAGAGGGGCCTCACTTGAGTGTCCTTAAAGTACCATCCAACATAACTTTCTCGTTGGCCAGTTAGCTTGGTGGTTAAAGCCCCCCTGTAACACCAAGGTCAAGGTTTGGATCCCCACATCGGCCAGCTGCCAAAAGCAAACCAAAAAGTAGCTTTCTTTATTGTAAAAATACTATCAGATGGTAATCTGAGTACGACGTGTTTATAATTCAAAAGATGAATAGCCACAGCAGATATTAACTGAAAATCAAAATAAACCATTGCCCAGAGCAAACCAAGAATCATGGCTATCCTTCCCAGCACATCTTTGTCCGCCCTTCTGTGGACCTTCCTCTCCCCTTCTCCCCCACCCAGACAAACATTGAAAACAGGGAAAATTGACAAGAGGACAAGATCCCTCCTACATAAAGGGCTGCAGGGATACAGAAGGCAAGAACTGAGGCTGGGGATAAGAGGGGCGGGGTAAGGAGAAAGGTGGACGCTTTCAGTTTGGGGTGAGAAAAAAGTGATTTGAGGCCACTGATGTATGTAGTGGAGCTTTGGGGCAGGGGTTGGGGGAGAACATTCAAAGATTCAGTTTTGGCTGCCACGTATATTGTGAGCCTCTCCTCTTCCTTCCTGAGAAACTTCCAATAAGTTTCCACATGTTCTTTCATGATGTAAAGTGAGAAGTATGTCTTCTTGGGCTGTGTCATTATGTGCAGATTAATTCTGAGGTGAGAGGGTAGGGTGGCCAAAGACTAACTGGTGACATTGTACGATAGATCAATTGAGGGGTCACAGAAACCTGAAGATTAAAAAGGAGCCAACAAGAGGCATTTTTTAAAATGCCAGTTGTGTCTTGCCATCCCCCCACTTCTCCATTGCTCTCGGGATAAACTCCCAAATCCTTACCCTGGTCTTCAAACCCGGGTGACCTGTCCCTTACACTCCTCCCAGCTCCTCTCTGTTCCAAAAGGTGCCAATCCCGCCCTTCCTCTGCCCTTGGCCTTGCTATTCCCTGTGTGTCAACGTTTTCTAACCAAACTGTACACTTCTTGAGGGCTCACTCAGCTTTGTTGTCCAGATGACACGTCGAATCGTTCCTACATACTAAGTATCTATAAATAGAAGTGGTCATTGTGAAAGAGAACAGGAGGGCTGGCCAGTTAGCTCAGTTGGTTAGAGCACAATCTTAGAACACCAACGAAGGCATTGGTTGGGATCCCCGTACTAACCAGACACAGGAAAAGCAGAGAGAGAGAGAGAGAGAGAGAGAGAGCGAGACAGAGAATAGGGAAGCGGTGAATTTGTCAGAGACTTGGAGAGAATAGAAAATTCCAATAGGAGACTGACGAAATGGATTAATGTCTAACTAAGCCTGTGACGGACTACCATGTAGGTATTAAAATCTTGAAGAAGAAAAACAACATAAAACTTAATGACAATGCTTAGAATATATTAAGTAAGGAGTTTTCTAGATGGCGGTTGCTGCGGCGGTTGGTGCGGAGTAGCTGAGGTGGAAAAGGCGGCCTCTGGGCCTCAGGCAGCCGGGAAACTTGTGGACTTTCCTCTCGCCATCTCTTAAGGGAGGACCGCTGCTGCTGGCCAGTCGTGGGGGCTGAACACCTCTTTGCCCCCGGCAGGAGATGCTGCCTCATTTACAGGCAACAGCTTTGAAGTGTGGAGCAGGAAAAGAACTGTTTCTTAGCTACAAAAGCGAGTCTCGAAACAGGGAACACGGCGCCACGGCTGCTGTGGATGCAGACAGGATCCCAGAGGCCGGGGCCGCGCTGAAGGCCGCCAGGTGCTCTATTCAGGATTCGAGGTTTCAGGCCGGCATTAAAGAAGATTCCTGGGAGTGCCCGAGCCGTGCAGCGACTGAACAGCCCGAGGCGGCAGCGGCCGAGAACAGGGAAAGCGGCTAACCAGAGACAGAGAGTGAGCACCTGACCTGACAGAACGCTGTGAGTGACCCCTGGAACAGCTCTGTTTGGGGTGCTTACCGGAGCCTGCGGGCCCGTCTCCCCTCCCACTCCCCCCGCGGTTCTCTGGCGGGCTGGTGGCGTGGGGCATCCCCGGCCAGTGTCGGGAGGGCAAGGAAGTATGGGCGGGCCGACTGTCACTCCACCACACCCTGGACTCCGCCCCCGGTAAACTTCCTGTTACTGGGAGGCAGATACCATCTCTGCAGCCACCAGTTTGGAAAAAAGCCTAACCAATTTCTGGCTGGGAATAGTGTGGTAGGAGAGTTTCCAGGTCCGCTTGAACCTGCCGGAGAGCTGGCTGCAGGCGGGCACTAGACTCGGTTTATACCGGGGGGATACAAAGGTGAACGAGTCCCGAGAAAGATCTACACAGTGCTACAAAGGCATCCAGAGTGACCGGTGTTCTGTGCCTAGCAGAAACCTGGTAGACTTCCTGGGCGAGGCGGTGCCGAGCAGGGTCTGGAAGGCCCAGCTGATAGACGAGGGTTGCAGAAGAAACGCCCCAGCCCAGCACAGTGCGCACAGAGTAGGGAGACGTGCGCCCAGGGAGGCGGAGACTCGACAGAATCCACACACCCTGTGGGGTCACCACTGCACAATCCAACAGCCAGGGCCAGAGCACAGGAACAGGGAGAAGTCCTGGACAGGAAGTGAAAGTTCAACAGCGATCACACACCCTGTGGTACGTGATCCACCAGCCCAGCAGAGTCCAAGCTGATCAGAAAGGTGGCTCCCTGGAGAAACCCAAGACCCGAGGCAACCACACACACAAGGCACTAGAGGCCAACTGAGCAGCCACGGAGGTAGCCATATGAAATTGGCAACCACAGCAACATCCTAGTTAGTCATTAGTCTCAAACCGGTGGACTGTGAAACCCCCTGCCACAATGAATAAACATAAAAAAAAAGATACCAGAAATACAAAAAATCAAGAAAGTACACTACCAAAAGTTAATAAATCTCAAACTCTAGATCCTATAGAACAAGAAGCCCTTGAAATGACTGACAAGGAAATTCGAGTGATAATTCTAAGGAAACTGAATGAGATACACGAAAACACAGCTAGACATCATGATGAAATGAGGAAAAGTATACAGGAACTGAAAGAGGAAATGTACAAAGAAATCAATGTCCTGAAAAAAAAATGTAGCAGAACTTGCTGAACTGAAGAAGTTATTCAGTGAAATAAAAAACACAACGGAGAGTTTAACCAGCAGGCTTGTCGAAGTTGAAGAGAGAACCTCTGAACTTGAAGATGGGCTGTTTGAAATAACACAAGCAGACAAAAAGAAAGAAAAAAGAATCAAGGACATTGAAGAAAATCTGAGAGAGATATCAGAAAACCTTAAGCGCTCAAATATCCGAGTCATGGGTATTCCAGAAGGGGAGGAAAATGGAGATTCCATTGAAAACATATTCAAAAAAATAGTGGCAGAAAATTTCCCAGGTATAGGAAAAGTCACAGATCTTCAGATCCAGGAAGCTCAACGATCCCCAAACATATTCAACCCAAAAAGGCCTTCTCCAAGACATGTCATAGTCAAATTGGCAAAACTCAGAGACAAAGAGAGAATCTTAAAACCTGCAAGAGAGAAGCGTCAAATCACCTATACGGGAGTGCCAATCAGGCTAACATCAGACTTTTCATCACAAACCCTAAAAGCTAGAAAGGAATGGGATGATATTTTCAAAATACTAAAAGACAAAGATTGCCAGCCAAGTATACTCTACCCTGCAAAGCTATCCTTCCGAAATGAAGGGTAAATAGTACATTTCCCAGACAAACAAAAACTGCCGGAGTTCACTACCACACGACCACCCTTACAAGAAATCCTCAAGGGAGTACTAGGTTTGGTTCCTGAAAAATAACTACCACTGCCATAAAAACCCAAGAAAAATCAATAGCCACTAGTATAATAAAAATGGCATTCATGAAGAGAAAACAAGCAAATAAAAACACTATCTACAACCTAAGGAACCAACAAACACAGAAACCAAACAGTAAATCAGAAAGCAAGGAACAAAAGACACCTAAGACAAACAATAACCAATAAAATGCTAGGAATAAATCAACACCTTTCAATAACAACTCTTAATGTAAAAGGCTTAAATTCCCCAATCAAAAGACACAGACTGGCTGACTGGATCAAAAAGGAGGACCCAACTATATGCTGCCTACAAGAGACCCACCTCACCCACAAATATTCACACAGACTAAGAGTGAAAGGATGGAAAAAGATTTACCATGCAAACAGAAAAGAAAAACGAGCCGGAGTAGCTATTCTTATATCTGACAAAATAGACTTTAAACTAAAAACCATAAAAAGAAACAATGAGGGACACTACTTAATGATAAAAGGACTGATCCATCAAGAAGACATAACAATCATAAATATGTACGCACCCAATGTTGGAGCAGCCAGATTTATAAAACAAACTCTATTAGACCTAAAGAAGGAAATAGACACTAATACCATAATAGCAGGGGACCTGAACACTCCACTGTCAATATTAGACAGATCATCTAGGCAAAGAATCAGTAGAGAAACACAAGATCTAAACAAGACTCTAGACCAATTGGAATTGGCAGATATCTACAGAACATTCCACCCAACAACCTCAGAATATTCATTCTTCTCATCAGCACATGGATCATTCTCCAGGATAGATCACATATTAGGTCACAAATCAAGTCTCAATAAATTCAAAACAATTGGAATTATCCCATGTATCTTCTCAGACCACAATGGATTAAAACTAGAAATTAATAACAAACAAAACTCTGGAAACTATAGAAACACATGGAAATTAAACAGCATTCTACTTAATGACATATGGGTCCAAGAAGAAATCAAGCAGGAAATAAAAAAATTTATTGAAACGAATGAAAACAATGATACATCATACCAAAACCTGTGGGATACTGCAAAAGCAGTATTGAGGGGAAAATTTATTGCATTAAACGCTCACTTCAGAAGAATGGAAAGATGGCAAGTGAACAACCTAACACTACACCTTAAAGAACTAGAAAAACAAGAACAATCCAAACCTAAAGTTAGCAGACGGAAAGAAATCATTAAGATCAGAGCAGAACTGAATGAAATTAAAACCCAAAAAACAATTCAAAAGATCAATGAATCAAAAAGTTGGTTTTTTGAAAAGATAAATAAAATTGACAAACCATTAGCATGGCTAAAAAAAAAAGAAGAGAGAAGACTCAAATAACAAAAATTAGAAATGAAAAAGGCGATATTACAACTGATTCATCTGAAATACAAGGAATCATTCGAGACTACTATAAACAACTATATGCCAACAAATTTGAAAATCTGGAGGAAATGGATAAATTTCTGGACACACACAAGCTCCCAAAACTGAACCATGAAGACGTAGAAAAGTTGAACAGACCAATAACAATAAAGGAGATTGAAGCTGTTATCAGAAGGCTCCCAACAAAGAAAAGCCCAGGACCAGATGGATTCACAGCAGAATTTTACCAAACATTCAAAGAGGAATTGACGCCGATTCTTTACAAACTATTCCAAAAGATTGAAACACGCAAATCTCCCAAACTCATTCTATGAAGCAAACATCATCCTGATACCAAAACCAGGTAAAGATACAACCAAAAAAGAATACTGCAGGCCGATATCCTTGATGAATATAGATGCAAAAATCCTCACTAAAATACTAGCAAACAGAATACAGCAACACATACAAAAAATTATTCATCACGATCAAGTGGGATTCATCCCAGAGATGCAAGGTTGGTTCAACATACGCAAATCAAAAAATGTGATACACCATATTAATAAACTCAAACACAAGGACCATATGATCATCTCTATAGATGCTGAAAAAGCATTTGATAAAGTTCAGCACTCATTCATGACAAAGACCCTCTATAAGTTAGGTATAGAGGGAAAGTATCTCAACATAATTAAAGCCATATATGCCAAACCCACTGCCAATATCATCCTGAATGGGGAAAAGCTGAAAGCTTTTCCTTTAAGAACAGGCACTAGACAAGGATGCCCACTCTCACCACTCCTATTCAACATAGTGTTGGAAATACTAGCCAGAGCAATCAGAGAAGAGAAGGAAATAAAGGGCATCCAGATTGGCAAAGATGAAGTCAAACTGTCCTTGTTTGAAGATGACATGATCCCATATATTGAACAGCCCAAAACCTCTACAAAAAAACTGTTGGAATTGATAAATGATTTCAGGACAGTAGCAGGATACAAAATCAACACACAGAAATCAGTAGCATTTCTTTTCTCCAATAGTGAACATGCAGAACGAGAAATCAAGAAAGCCTGTCCATTTACAATAGCCACCAAAACAATAAAATACTTAGGAATTGAGTTAACCAAGGAGGTGAAAAATCTCTATAATGAGAACTACAAACCACTGCTGAGAGAAATTAGAGAGGATACAAGAAGATGGAAAGATATCCCATGCTCTTGGATTGGAAGAATCAACATAGTGAAAATGTCCATACTACCCAAAGTGATAAACAAATTGAACGCAATCTCCATCAAAATTCCAAAGACATTTTTCTCAGAAATGGAAAAAAATATGCAGTCATTCATATGGAACAATAAAAGATCACGCATATCCAAAGCAATGCTGAGCAAAAAAAATGAAGCTGGAGGCATAACACTACCTGACTTTAAGCTATACTACAAAGCTATAATAACCAAAACAGTATGGTACTGGCATAAAAACAGACACACTGACCAATGGAATAGAATAGAGAATCCAGAAATCAACCCATACACTTACTGCCATCTGATCTTTGACAAAGGCACCAAGCTTATTCACTGGCGAAGGGACTGCCTCTTCAGCAAATGGTGCTGGGATAACTGGATATCCATATGCAGGAGAATGAAACTAGATCCATACCTCTCGCCATATACTAAAATCAACTCAAAATGGATTAAGGATTTAAATATACACCCTGAAACAATAAAACTTCTTAAAGAAAACATAGGAGAAACACTTCAGGAAATAGGACTGGGCACAGACTTCATGAATACGACCCCAAAAGCACGGGCAGCCAAAGGAAAAATAAACAAATGGGATTATATCAAACTAAAAAGCTTCTGCACAGCAAAAGAAACAATTAACAGAGTTAAAAGACAACCAACAGAGTGGGAGAAAATATTTGCAAAATATATATCTGACAAAGGATTAATATCAAGAATATATAAGGAACTCACAGAACTTTAGAAGAAGAAAACAAGCAACTCAATTAAAAACTGGGCAAAAGAGCTAAATAGGCATTTCTCTAAGGAAGATATACAAATGGCCAACAGACATATGAAAAAATGCTCAACATCACTCAGAATCCGGGAAATGCAAATCAAAACCACACTGAGATACCATCTAACACCAGTTAGGATGGCTAAAATCCAAAAGACTATGAACGATAAATGCTGGCGAGGCTGCGGAGAAAAAGGAACTCTCATACATTGTTGGTGGGACTGCAAAATGGTGCAGCCTCTATGGAAAATGGTATGGAGGTTCCTTAAACAATTGCAAATAGATCTACCATATCACCCAGCTATCCCACTCTTGGGAATATACCCAGAGGAATGGAAATCATCAAGTCGAAGGTATACCTGTTCCCCAATGTTCATCGCAGCACTCTTTACAATAGCCAAGATCTGGAACCAGCCCAAATGTCCATCATCAGATGAGTGGATACGGAAAACGTGGTACATCTACACAATGGAATACTGCTCAGCTATAAAAACGAATGAAATACTGCCATTTGCAACAACATGGATGGACCTCGAGAGAATTATACTAAGTGAAACAAGTCAGGCACAGAATGAGAAATACCACATGTTCTCACTTATTGGTGGGAGCTAAAAATTAATATATAAATTCACACACACACACACACACACACAGACACACACACACACACACACAGACACACACACACACACACACACACACACACACACACACACACACACACGCAGAACCGGGGGGGGGAAGAGGATATAACAGCCACAATTGCTTGAGGTTGATGCGACAAGCAAACAGAGGGGACATTGTTGGGGGGGAGGGGGGAGGGAGGTTTTGGTGATGGGGAGCAATAATCAGCCGCAATGTATATTGACAAAATAAAATTTAAAAATAAAAAATAAAAAAAATTTAAAAAATAAATAAATAAATAAATATTTCTAAATTATAGTATATACCAGGGGTCACAAACTTTTTCTGTAAGGGTTAGATAGTAAAAATTTTAGGCTTTGCAGGCCATCGGGTCTCTGTTGCGACTGCTCAACTCTGTCATGGTAGCACAAGAGCACCATAAAAAGTACAAAAAAAAAAAAGTGCCTGCATTTCCATAAAACTTTATTTATGGACATTATATTTATGGAATTTCATATTTTCACGTTATAAATATTCATCTTTAAAACTTTTTTTATCGTTTAATTTTGCATAGACAACTCTTAGCTTGCAGGACATATAGAGACAGGCTGGATTTGACCCACAGGCCGTACTTTGATGACCCCTAGTATACACACTCCTGGTTTCTTAAGTCGAGGATACCAAATCTGTTCTAAATTGGCACAGTGGCTCAGCAGCTTTAGAGCTATGCCCTCGGGGTTTATCAATGTAAAATCTTGCCCTTGAGTGACCCCAGAGGCTTTTTGGATGCTGTGCCTGCTCTTTGTATTTTTAGGCTCCATTCTTGCTGTCAGCTCATGCAGAGCACTGTTGTCAGTGTATTGGCCCCTCTCCCCTGTCCTAATGAGCAACTTCTAATCGTCCGTGAGCTTGGAAGCCAGGAAGCTGCACTTGTTAAAATTGTTTATAAAGTAAGAATAAACCATCTATGAAAGCGAACTCTGTGAATAAAAGGAACGAGCTTCAGAAATGGACTTTGCAATATGTAGTCTCATTTCAAACAGCTCTTTTTTGGCTTCATTTTTTATTCTTAGTCATGTTGCTAATGTGTGAAATTGATAGGTTGGTTAAGATTTAGACAAGTGAAATGTTACCAGATTAGGGAATTATCATACATATTATAAAAGCAACCAACTGCCCTGATTTGATCACTTCATGTTGTATACATGTATTGAAATATAACTCTGTTCCCCATAAAAAAAAAAAAGAATATATTAAGTAAAAAAGATGATATTATAATAAAACACGTAATTTTATACTCCAAAATTTGGTTTTTGTTTCTGTTTTGGCAGCTGGCACGTATTGGGGTCCGAACTCTTAACCTTGGTGTTAGCAACAGAATGCTCTAACTAACGGAGCCAACTGGCCAGCCCCAGAAAAGTATTTAAAGAGAAAATATTTCCAAGAATTAAGTATCCTTTTAATATACGAAGGTATTTCCCTGAAAGTTTTGTATTTAAAGTAATTAAAATTTTCTACCTGATATTATGAAAGAGACGGGATACTGGTTTTCAGCACTTCTATGTCACATGTACTGGTGGTTCTAGCTAGGGCAATAAATAAAAAGTAAAAGGTATAAGTATTAGAAGGGAAAAATAAAATTCTATGTATATAACATAATCATATAATATCCAAAAAGATCAACAGATAAATTATTAGAATGAATAAATCAGTTAAGAAATTCCCTGGCTACAAAATCAATACAAAAATCAAATATAAAAAAACTATCCAGATATTTATATGGAACAATAAAAGACCACGCATAGCCAAAGCAATGCTGAGCAAAAAAAATGAAGCTGGAGGCATAACACTACCTGACTTCAAGCTATACTACAAAGCTATAATAACCAAAACAGTATGGTACTGGCATAAAAACAGACACACTGACCAATGGAATAGAATAGAGAATCCAGAAATCAACCCACACACTTACTGCCATCTGATCTTTGACAAAGGCACCAAGCCTATTCACTGGCGAAGGGACTGCCTCTTCAGCAAATGGTGCTGGGATAACTGGATATCCATATGCAGGAGAATGAAACTAGATCCATACCTCTCACCGTATACTAAAATCAACTCAAAATGGATTAAGGATTTAAATATACACCCTGAAACAATAAAACTTCTTAAAGAAAACATAGGAGAAACACTTCAGGAAATAGGACTGGGCACAGACTTCATGAATACGACCCCAAAAGCACGGGCAACCAAAGGAAAAATAAACAAATGGGATTATATCAAACTAAAAAGCTTCTGCACAGCAAAAGAAACAATTAAAAGAGTTAAAAGACAACCAACAGAGTGGGAGAAAATATTTGCAAAATATATATCTGCAAAGGATTAATATCAAGAATATATAAGGAACTCAAACAACTTTACAAGAAGAAAACAAGCAACCCAATTAAAAAATGGGCAAAAGAGCTAAATAGGCATTTCTCTAAGGAAGATATACAAATGGCCAACAGACATATGAAAAAATGCTCAACATCACTCAGCATCCAGGAAATGCAAATCAAAACCACATTGAGATACCATCTCACCCCAGTTAGGATGGCTAAAATCCAAAAGACTATGAACGATAAATGCTGGCAAGGCTGCGGAGAAAAAGGAACTCTCATACATTGTTGGTGGGACTGCAAAATGGTGCAGCCTCTATGGAAAATGGTATGGAGGTTCCTCAAACAATTGTAGATAGATCTACCATACAACCCAGCTATCCCACTGTTGGGAATATACACAGAGGAATGGAAATCATCAAGTCGAAGGTATACCTGTTCCCCAATGTTCATCGCAGCACTCTTTACAATAGCCAAGATCTGGAACCAGCCCAAATGTCCATCATCAGATGAGTGGATACGGAAAACGTGGTACATCTACACAATGGAATACTACTCAGCTATAAAAACGAATGAAATACTGCCATTTGCAACAACATGGATGGACCTCGAGAGAATTATACTAAGTGAAACAAGTCAGGCACAGAATGAGAAATACCACATGTTCTCACTTATTGGTGGGAGCTAAAAATTAATATATAAATTCACACACACACACACACACACACACACACACAAACGGGGGGGGGGAGAAGATATAACAACCGCAATTATTTGAAGTTGATACAACAAGCAAACAGAAAGGACATTGTTGGGGGGGAGGGGAGGAGGGAGAAGGGAGGGAGCTTTTGGTGATGGGGAGCAATAATCAGCCACAATGTATATCGACAAAATAAAATTTTAAAAAAAAATGAAATATATTTCTCTATCTAAGGAACAATTAGAAAAATAAATTTAAAATAGTTTAAATCATTAAATAACAAGAGTCATCTGACAAAAAGCCCTTTGCACAGAATATCATGTTATCAATTGCCTCTAGAATAGGGGTTGGCAAGCTTTTACTGTGAAAGGCCCCATAGAAAATGTTTTAGGATTTTTGGTCCATGTGGTTTCTGTTGCCTTTAGAGTGTAAAAAGCAGCCAGAGAAAATATGTGAATGAAGTGGGCATGGCTGTGTTCTAAGGAAACTGTATTTACCAGAACAGGCAGGAGGCTGGATCTGACTCCGGGCCCTAAAAGACAGATTCTGTCAATCTTGTCTGCAGTTACATAGCCAACTTGAAGGAGTTCCCACTGCCCAAATTTGGGACAATTTGAGCATCACGAGGAAAAGATAGTAATAACTTTTTATAAAACATTGAAAAAAAAATCCACAAATCCTTAATGATACTGGAAACGAAGGGGGCGAAACACTTATTTGTCATGATTTGAGATGACTCACATGGCTAATTCTTATTTTAAAATCCAGCATTGAAAAATGGAAAAGAAGAGAAAGATTTAAAAAACATAAAAAATACAACATTGAAAGGCAAAATGATGAAGTATGCCCTGTTTTAGGAGGAACTGCAGTTTATCCCCAGAGGAGAAGAGAAAATTCCTTATAGAAAAATGACACCTAGGGGGCTGGCTGGTTAGCTCAGTTGTTTAGAGCACAGCCTTGTAGCACCAAGGTCATGGGTTCAGATCCCGGTACTGGCCAGCCAAAAAAAGAAAAAAAGAAAAGGAAAAAGTGCCCTCTAATAAATGTAGAATGAACAATAAAATCATCGACTTAGGTTTTGATAATTGAAGCTGGAAAGAGGGTCTTGGGAAGCAAATACTTGCATAGCACCAAAGTACCCACAGACAAATGGCTGGTTCACTGACCATCCTTCATACTGAAGAAGTTTGCTGTCAACTTGAACCAGGTTATCAAATTTAACATCACTAACAAATAAAAATAAGTTAAACAAATTTAACATCACTAGCAGTGAGGCAATCTACCATTCTATTCCATACCTCTTGCCAGGATGTATTCACCTCCTGACATCGTCCAGACTGTATTCTTGCCAGAAAAAAAGTTTTATTTAACCTTTCTAAGCCGTTAGACCTATATTCAGCTTATTGGAACAAGTTAAATGCCATCACAAAGAAATTATGAGATTGCTCCAGAATGACATTTTTTTTTTTTTTATAAGACAACTGACCTGATTTTCAAAAAGTCATATTTTTTTTAAAGTAGGGGGAAAGCGTAGTGGATTGAATTGTGTCCCCCCAAACTCACTGAGGCTTGACTTGTACTCCCCAGGTTTTCTGTAGTAGAAACTTACGAGTCCAAGCGGGCGTGTGAGCTCCGGGGTGAGCAGGTGAATCCAGAGAACGAGGCGGCGTTGGAGGCGCGGGTCAGGGAGACGGGCGTCCGCCTGGTGCAGGTGGAGGGGCAGAGGAAGGACGGCGGGCCAGCCCCAGGCCGGGTGGGCAGCCCGCCGCCGGCCGGCTCGGAGGTGCTCTCGGCGGCTGCACCAGGACGTCTCCGAGCACCAGGGGATCCCACTGTGCCAGCGCGCGGGCCGCCTGCGAGATCCGCCTGCCCAGGTCCTTCGGCGGCCACCAATCAGCATCCGCCGAGGGCGGGACTTCACTGAGGTTCCTCGGGTCCTGACAGCAAGGACCTGTTGCCACCGACGTGGTGCCCACGACCGGCTCGGGGCGATAGAATCGGTACCCGGCATGAGGTTCCTGCCGCCCGCGCCAACGACTGCCAACGATCAGACCCGAACCCCCAGCCGCCCCGAGCCTGGTGCGCCCCGCCCCACATCCCCCGGGCGCGGGGATCCTGGAGGCCGCCCCGCGGGGTCCCTACCTCCGTCTCCCGGCCCGACTCCCGCAAGCAGCCCCGCCCGGCAGGGGCCAGTCGGCCCATGCGCCCGCGCTCCCGGCGGCAGCGACTCACCAGGAAGTTGGGAGTTTTCCGTTCTCCCGCCCGCGACGGAGCCGGAGCGGGCGGGCGGTTCGTCCAGGCGCGGCGGCGGAAAGGCCCGCTGGGCCGGGGGCTGGGCTGGGCAGCGAGTCCGGGAGCCGATCGGCCACCTCCCGCCACGCCGTCCGGCGGACGCTGCAGGCGCGGGCACCCACCCTGCGACGAGGAGGCGCGTGCGTCCTCCAACCGCTCCCGCTCCTCCTCCAACGGTTCCCGCTCCTCCTCCAACGGCTCCCGCTCCTCCTCCAGCGGCTCCCGCTCCTCCTCCAGCGGCTCCCGCTCCTCCTCCAACGGCTCCCGCTCCTCCTCCGCGGCCGGCGCCCTCAGGAGTGTAAACATCGCGCGTCCCCAGGAGAGGGGCGGGGCGGGCGCAGGCCCCTCCCCCTGCCTTCGGGCGACTTCCCACCGAGTCGGGGTCGGCCTCCTTTTGAGAACTTGTTTTTTCTTCATTAAGTTATCTAAACGCCCAAATTTGCCAACGGTGAACCGACTTGACGTCCTATTTGTTCTTGTGGATCACAGCGTTTTGATTCCACCCTCTTTTACTACCTGATTTAAACTATCTGCCCGCTCCGGTGGGCCCCGTGGCCCGCTCCGGAGAGAGCGGCGACGGGGAGCGCGGTGGCGCTCGAGCCGCGGGTTCGAATCCTATATGCGGATGGCCAGTGCGCTCACTGGCTGAGCGCGGTGCGGGCGACACCAAGCCAACGGTTACAATCCCCTTACCGGTCAAAAAAAAGAAAGTGAAAAAAAGAAAAAAAAAAAGAAAAACTACCTATCGCCTAACGTGAGTGCAGGGAAATGGGGAAAAGAGGTGTTTTTCTGAGTCTGGCTAAGAAAACCTTGTGTAGGTGTTCCAGTCCAGAGGAGAATTAATGGCTTTTAGGATGTTCCCATAAGGTGAATGACCTGGTATGGATCTTTGCGGAAAAAAATAAAATAAAAAATCAACGTATATTTATACATATATAGGATCTTTTTTAATAGACCGAGGATCTTTGAAATATATTCTGTATTGTGTGTGTGTGTGCGTGTGTGTCTGTGTGTGTGTACGCATCAAATTCTAAGCTCTTCTTGAGCTTAGATTTATTATATACAACTGATACTCAATATTTTCACTTAGATGTGTAATAGGTATTTGACACTTAAAGTATCTAAAACAGAATTCTTGATTTCCTACCTGAAATCTATTCCTCCCTTACTATTTAGCATCATTCCCTTCCCAGTCACCCAATAGCTCTTCCCTTTCCTCATGCCCCACCTGCTATCCACGCACAAACTCTTTTGAAACCAAACTTCAAACTGTATGCAGAATCCTAACTCCTTCATCATTTCTATTATTATTATTATCTAAGTACAAGCCACAATTAATTCCTGCCAGGACAGCTACAATAACTTCCTAACTGGTCATGTCCCTTTTCATCTTGCCTCCAAGAGTCCAATCTCCACACAGGAGCCGGAGTTCACTTGAAATAATATATATGGGGGCTGTCTGGTTAGCTCAGTTGGCTTGAGCATGGTACTGATAACACCAAGGGCCAGGGTTCAACACCTACACTGGCCAGCCACCAAAAAAATAAGTAAATAAATAAAATAACACATGTACAATAATGTAGGTAAAAAATTTAAATGTCAAATGTAGACTTTCGATCAAACAAAGAAAAAATGTGTGTAGAAAAGTAGCTTAAAGTAAATCACCAAGTTGTTTTCTCATAGTGGTGAAAGAATGGGCTATTTTCATTTTGCTACTGTATATGTCCTATCTTCTTCTACTTAACAAATGACCTTTCATTTCATCAAAATAGAGCAAGCACATGCTTAAAAATTAAATAACATAGCTTTGTAATGAAAAGCAATGTTTATCTTCTGTTCAACTGCTACACCACCTGATTCTAGTTTCCAGAATAAAACTTTCAATCATTTCTGTTTTAAATCTTACATGTTTACCTTTATGTCTCCAGATAATTACTCGAAGGAGTAAGATACAAGTCAGGCTATTCTAACGCCAAACCCCCAAATACAGTGGTGTTAGCATGGCAGAAGCTATTTTCCTCTCACATAGCCCTAGTAGGCAATTTAGAGCACTCTGATAGTGCTGGGAGCCAGGCTGCTTCTGTCTTCCTGCTCTGGCCTCTGTGAGAGGTGGACCTTTTCCACGTGCTTAACAGACTCTCTGCCTCAGCTGCATTCCAGCCTAGGGAGGGAGAGCAAGCGCCATGCTTTTCATATTTTAAGGACCTGATCTGAAGTTCGAACACTTTTCTTCAGCTCCCATCCTTGTTGGCCATACCTAACTGCAAGGAAAATGTAGTTTTTGCTAGGTGGCCATGTGCCCTGATTCATTTTTATTGTATAAAAAGGAGGATGAATACTAAATAGTTAACTAGAAGCCTCTGTTACATTTATACAGCTCGTTTTTGAATATTCTGCTTCAGATTTTATCTGTTGACTCCATCACTGCTTGATGATGATCTAGTTTATCTGTAATGCTTTCTCTTCTTCCCTCCCTCGCTAGCAGATCTGCATCACTAATATTGGCCCTTCTATTAGTTTCCTTTATTCCCCCCTCCGTAAAGTAACTATCTTGTCATCTATATCCTTCCCTCCACTTCTCAATGTTGTAGCCAAATCCTTACTTTTATATTGTCAGGGTTCAGAACTTTTAAATTTTTTACATGCCTAAATAAAGTTTTCAGTGTTTGTATACAGGTTGATTCCATAAGCTAAAGAACCAACTAATAATATTTACATTGTTTGATGGTGTAAATATTGATCATTGTTGTGCCAAGTAGTGTTCTTCAACTCCATGCTCTTGGACTTTCCAGCCTCCAGAACTATGAGCTGAATAATTTTCTTTTCATTGTAAATTACCCGGTCTGTGGTATTCTGATACAGCAACACAAAATGGACCAAGATGCTATACTTTTGAACCATGAATTTATTATATAAATATTTTACTCTTCCATGTGTGAATGTTTTCCTTTATCTTCCAGCTTCTTGCACATTCTATCTATTGTTTGGAACCCAGTTTCTTCATCTTTATGAGGCATCCTAGTTCATTTGCTTCATACTCAGGCCATGATTTTCTTGCTCTGGTTTTCATTTTGACCTGGAGTTCTTCATCACTCCTCTCATCCTTTGCGCACTCTGCCATTTGCTTATCCTTCCGTTCTTCCAGCACTCTCTCACACCAGCACTCTCTCACACCATCTGGTCTCTGGCCGTCCCTTCAGCCTCTTCTCCTGTCCAGTCTCCCCACGGGCCCTGTTGCCTCACGCTCACACTAGAGATTCTTTCTACTGCCCCCCTGAGTTGGTTACACTGTCTTCTGAATCCCATAGTTTACTCTATCCTAGTTTAGTTCTTTGCTTTCTTGGAACACATCCTCAAATAATTCCTTTAGAAAAGGTATGCGAGAAACAAACTTTTTCACCCATGGCATGTTTACAAAATGTCTATATTCAATTCTAACAGGGAATAATGATTTAGGTATAGAATTTTAGGTTAATGGCATTTTCCCTCAACTGTGAAGGAATGCTCCACTGTCTTCTGGGATCCATTGTCAAAAGTTCCATATAGAGCCTATAATTACTTTCTACTTTCAGCCCTACTTTTTCCAACCTACTGTCTAACGCATCTGGCCTGATGGTCAGGATCCCTGCATGTCCCCAGGGTCTGCTGGTCAGTCTAGCTTCTCCTCTCTCCTCTGCTGCAGCCTCTCCGTGAAGATTTTAAGCTCAGCTGCACTTGTCAGCACTTTTTCAAGAGTTTGCCTTCTGCATCCTCTGATACCCATCACACTTTCTTTCCATTGTTGTAGGTTTACATCTTTTACTATAATTTTAATGAACTTTCTTAAATAGAGTGTGCTTCGTCTGGCATCTTATGTTGGAAGTACACATTTCATGTTTAAAATTTTAATAATTTGGTTACCTTTAGAGGTTTTTCCCAGCCTCTTCTCCTTTTGCTTGCTCATCCTTACTCTTCGCTGTCACCGTTGAGATTTCTCCAATTTTTCCACACAAATTATTACCACATTTCTATATTTAGCCCTGGCCTCTTTACCTATCCTTTGACCTGTATTTGAATTTCCCTTTAGATGATCTATAGGCCCCTCTAACTCATTAATCTACTCCTGGGAGACTAGGCTTATGTGAGAGAATAAGCTAGAGGACTTATCCCCAATCCTAACCCAACTCTGATGCCAGGCGATAGAGAGGAGACTTCTGGAGAGCACAGGAACATCTAATTGGAATTTTAGAGTTGTTTTTCTACCTATGTGGTATGTAATGAAAACCCTTTTCATTGCCAACCCTTTAAAAATTATAACTATGTTTCTTTCTACAGTACTCACTTACAGAAGGAACTCTACACACATTAACTTGTTTAATCCTTACCACACCCTGTAAGTACTATTATTACCCCTGCTTTATAGATGGGGAAGCTAAGGCACAGGATCTAAATTGCTTACCCAGCAACTCATAGCTGGGAAGCTTCAGAGCCAGGATTTAAACCATGCTCTTAACCATTACTCTTTACTGTATTCTGAAATCATCAGCAAAGTCTACATTTTTCACAGTAATTTTGTGAAAGTTGTTTCTGTATGGACAGTGAAAGAAGATGCTGAGTTCTGAATCTGGATAGTGAAGAGAAAGACAGATTAATATTAGGGGCGGTGCAGAGCAAGATGATAGGGTGACAACTAACATCGGGGTTATAATAGCTCTCTCCCATCTCTTTTATTTTTATTATTATTATTATTATTTGGCAGCTGGCCACTACAGGGATCTGGGAAATCCAAGCCGTTGACCTTCTTGTTACAACACCCAGTTCTAACCAACTCGGCTCACCATCCAGCCCATCTCCCACTCAAGAGCAAGGACAATGTCTTTATTATCCTATATACCCTTCAATATTCTGCTCAGTGTTTAGGGGCTTGATAGATATTCATTGAATGGAGTAATAATACAGTAAATTTATATGTCATAATCATCTCTCTCTATATATATTAATAAAAAATTGTATTCTGTTTGAAGGAAAGTCATTAGAACGGCTGTGTGATGAGTAACAACACTACATATAAATTGCCTTTTCCTTGCTAAGCAAAACCTTATATAATTTTATTCAAAAAAAGAGATAATACAGTATTATGACATGCTCATCCATAATCAGCAATTAACTGTTAAATTATGGGAACGTAAGTTCGACCTGCTGAGCAGAACCCTTAAACCTCAATCTTTCAACTCAAATAATATAATTTCTATGGTCAGTAAAGATTAATAATTTATCTTAAACAACTCAAATATAAAGAATTAGTTAACATTACGTTACCAACTCTTTTGATTATGCATTCTTCTAGGACTACCAGTAATTTTGATTTACTGACAGAGAGCATATATTTTGTTTTCCTGACATTTAGCAGGAATATGCCATTAATCAGCCTTTTGTTTTTCCTAAATCTGAAAATTTATTCCAAGAGTTTCATAGAAACCCTTAATTACTGATAGTCATAGTTCTGCTACCACATAATGTTCTGAATAATAAATAACTATACTGATGGGGATTAAGTATTAAATCCAGCTAGAAATCTTAGCCTTCCTAATGCAAATAATAATAATCACACATAATAATTTTTATCATCTGGAAGGGGCATTAAAAATGAGAGGGCATTAATGCATGCAAAAGTAGTAAATATCAGAGATTCTATACATCATAGTAAAATAATTCTGAGAATTTCTCTAGTAGAAGTAACTGTTGGTGAAACTGATAAGCTTCAAATATCTACTACCAGGAATCTATATGTCCTTTCAGATCTATCTTTTAAGACCTTGCATAGAAAATCTCTTTCAACCCTAAAATACTATATTTCTATCCATGGGAGGTGATGAGGCTAGGATGGGACAGGATAATACATCGATACTGGCTTTGGAGTCAGATGACGTTGAGCTTATATTCTGGCTCCAGTTTGCACTATCTACAAGCTGCGTGGCCTTGGGCCTATTATTTACCCTCTCTGACCTTCAACTTTCTTATCTGTATATTGGGAAAGATGCTATCTATTTTAGGTGGATGATTAGAAAAAGCCTAATAGGAGGTAAATTTTTTTTAAGTCCTGGCATATTTTGAAGAAATTTACAAAGCCTCAAATTCAAAAAGGAAGAATAATTATAATTTCTTTATACACACTGGGAAAGTTTAACCCAATTTGCAAGGAAAATAACAGATCTAGATATAGTTTTCATAACTGCTAAAGAGCTCACATCAATCAATAAAAAAGTGAAGAACAAATAAATAAATAATAGGATATAAACAAGTAGTTTTGAAAAAACCAATACCTGTGGTCAGTGCTATGGTCTGAATGTTTGTATCTTCCTAAGTTCATATGTTGAAATTCAAACCACTCAGAGTGTCGGTGTGAGGAGGAGATCAGGTCATGAGAGGAGGCTCCTCAGGATTTGGATCAGTGGCTTTATGAAACGGCCCAAGGGAGCTCATTTATCATTCCACATGTGAGGACACAGCAAGAAGGTGCCATCTATGAACCAGGAAACTGAGCCCCATCAGACACCAAATCTGCTGGCACCTGGTTCATGGACTCCCCAGCCTTTCAGACTGTGAGAAATAAATTTGTTTATAATCTACTGGTTTTATGGTATTTTGTTAATAGCAGCCTGTCCATACTAAGACAGTAAACACAAGAAACAATGTTCAACTTCTCTCATATTATAAAATATTATCAATTAGAAACCTAGGAGATATAATTTTTCACATATCAAAAATATAAAAACAGAGGATAGGAATGTTCAGGGTCATATGCAGGAGCTGAGGGCAGCCACCCAATCCACCCAAAAGCAGACAAGAGAGCATGCTGAAAACAGCACTTTCATGTGGGTGGCCCACCAAAGCCACTGCCATAGCAATGGTTGCGACAAAAACAACTCGATTCCACAGCAGTAGCCACAGCCACTGTGCAGGTGACTTGACAGACACTCGACTTCACTGACACAAGGAGAGTCACCAGTGAAGAATGGAAAAAGAAGAGTAGATCTCTCTCCTCAAAGCCCACTCCAGAATGGTAGAAGAAACAGCTGCTCTACCAGATGTCAAAACTTCAATTAGAAACACAAAAACTGAAGAAAATATGACACCACCACGAGAATACAGTAATTCTGAAATACCAGAGCCTATAGAGCAGGAAGCCCTTGAAATAATGAAAAGGAATTTATAGCAACAATCTTAAGGAAACTCACTGAGATCTTAGAAGACTCAGTTAAACAACATAATGAAGCAAGAAAAAAAATCCAGGTTATGAAGGAGGAAATTCACAAAGAGATAAATATTCTAAAAAAGAATGTAGCAGAACTCATGGAACTGAAATATTCACTCAACAAAATAAAAAACACAACCAAGAGCTTAAGCAGCAGGCTAGAGGAAGAAGAAACAAAGAGAAACTCTTAAAAGAAGCAAGAAAAGAGCATCAAATCACCTGTAGGTCAGAAGAAAATGGGATGATATATTCAAAATCCTAAAAGAAAAAAACTGCCAACCAAAAATACTATACCCAGGAAGTCTATCCTTCAGGGATGAGGGGAAAATAGTGTATTTTCCAGACAAACAAAAACTGTGGGAGTTCACCGCCATATGACCAACCCTACAAGAAATCCTCAAGGAAGTCCAGAATCTGGAATCATGCATTGACACAAGAATATTTTTTTCAATATTTCCTACAACACTGTTTTTATTTATTTTCAATGTGCTCTGTAAGGTTACACACCATTCCTACTGATAAATTTCTGCAGTTTTCATTGCAACAACTTAGCATCTATGGCCCATGGCTAATGTTTTAGAGAAATATATGACCTCTCTGTCATCACACAAGAGCAGAGTTGACCACATCTCCTTTGAGAGTTTTCAAACAGTTCCCAGAGCAAGTATTGTAACCTTTTCTCTACCTGATTGAATTCTATCAATAGCCTGTCCTGAAGCCAAGAAATGATATGGAAACTGATGAGAAACTATGAAAACAGTGTGTATAACAATTCTTAAAGCATCCCCAAAAGAAAAGCACTATTTAATCTATCTTGCCAGCTAGACACACAAAGAATCTAGTCACTCAGGTGACTGTCTTTCTTCACTTATGGTTTTCTACCATCTCATCATCAGTGAAATGTCCAAAGGAAGCTGATTTAATATTTTTTATTAGCCTAAAATGTCAAAATGATCATTTTTCAAAGAATTGTTTCTTTACTTAGACAGGCTATCTAGGAATCTTTTCATGAAGGTTCTCTCATTAGTATGGGACAACATTCCTTTGCAAACCACTGTTAAGGAAAAGATTATTCATGAGAAACTTCTAATTCTTTATAATACATAAAAGTTTCCATATAATTATGAAGAATACTGCAAAAGAATACATTTCTATTTATCTCTAATTAACATGGAAGAAACTCTATTTACATGGTTCTTCTCTTTTTTCCATTTTGATGTAATGAAGTTTGATGACAAGTGCATAGGCTTGGGAGTCAATCCTAGGTTCAAAGTCAGGATCCAGCTATCTACTGTGCATTTATTTAACTTCCAGCACCTTAGTTTCTTCATCTATAAATTGGTAACAATAAGACTGACCTTGTGGATTTGCTAAGAAAATTAAATAACACATGAAAAGCAACCTGACATATAGCATGCATTATCAAATAGAATTAATATTACAAATTTAGATCTAAACATTGCATATTTCCAATCATTTACATTAACCTTTCAAAATTTTCAGAAATACTTATAAGAGAGCAAGCTTACGGAACTCTGGTTAGGTCTATCCATTAATACATGGACTCCTTTATATCAACATTATAACTTTTACGTAAAATTAAACAAATAAAAATGAAACTATATGTAAACTAAGCCTTTAATAAAAATGGTTTGGCATTAGGAGGGATCATGTGAAGAGAAATACATTCAATAATTCAAATTGTCACTGTCTCAGGCAGGTGCTCCAGAAGCAGACCCTGCCCTGAGAAGAGAAAACATGTGCAAGTGATTTATCAAGGAATTTCTCCCAGGATATACCACTAATGAATGAGGAAAACAGGATAGGAAAGTGCAAGAAGTCCAGTGAGCGACCATCTCAGGCTATGTCCCACCTTTAGCCTGATTCTACAGGGGAGTTCTGAGTCCAAACTGTGTGCCAGGTTTCATCCTTCCTTCAGGCAAGGGAGCTGGGCTTGGCATCCTTTAGTCTTTGGCTTTGAACTTTGAAGTAGAGGGTGGGGAATGTATGCTCCAGGCACTTTGGGATTTGTGACACATAGACAAAGCAGCACCAGTAGTCCAAAGGAACTCCTGCAGAGAGAGTGGCAGGTATGCTGTAAAAAAACCAAAGCAGAGAGCATACCCAGGGACCTAGCCAGGAGCTGAGGGAAGCCCCACCTGCCTAGAAGCAGGCAAGAAATGGAGCACACCTGGGGTCCATGGCAGGAGCTGAGGGCAGCATCCCCTGCATGGAAGCAAGCAAGAAGCATGTTGAAAACACCATTTCTGTGCTGGTGGTCCACCATAGCCACCACCACAGCCATAACTGCTGAAAAAGTGGCTCAACACCATAGCAGTAGCCACAGTCACCAGGCAGGGGGCCCACCAGACACTGAACTGCTTTCACACAAGGAAAGTCATCAGCAGAGACCAGAAAAAGCAGAGGATATCTCTCTCCTCAAAGCCCACTCCAGAGTAATAGAAGACACAACTTCTCTACCAGGTGACCAGACATCAATGTAGAGATACTAGAAATGAGAAATCCCAGGAAAATATTACACCACCAAAAGAGTAAAGTAATTCTCAAATACCAGACCCTATAGAGCAGAAAACCCTTGAAATGATGAAAAGGAATCCCAAGCAACAATCTTAAGGAAGCTCACTGAATTTTGAGAAGACAGTTAGACAGCAGAAAATCCAGGCTATGAAGGAGGAAATTTACAAAGAGATTAATACCCTGAAAAAGAATGCAAAACTCATGGAACTGAAATATTCACTCAACAAGATGAAAAACACCACTGAGAGCTTAAGCAGCAGGCTACAGCAAGAAGAAGAAAGAACTTCTGATCTTGAAGATAGACTTTTAGAAATAACCTAGGCAGATAAAAAAAAGAATTTTAAAAAGTGAAGAAAATCTAAGAGAACTAGCAGACAACCTTAAGCACACAACCTTTCAAATCATGGGTGTTCCAGAAAGGAAGGAGAAAGGAAAAGGCACGGAAAACCTATTCAATGAAACAATAATGGAAAACTTCCCAGGTTTGAGAAGAGACATGGACTTTCAGATTCAGGAGGCTCAAAGATCCAAACAGATTCAACCCAGAAAGATCCTCTCCAAGACTCGTTATAGTCAGACTGGCAAAGCTCAAAGACAAAGAGAGAATCTTAAAAGAAGCAGGAGAAGAGCATCACATCATCTATAAGAGAGACCCTGTCAGACTAACAGCAGA
The DNA here is from genome assembly GCF_027409185.1 of Cynocephalus volans. Lineage (NCBI taxonomy): Eukaryota > Metazoa > Chordata > Mammalia > Dermoptera > Cynocephalidae > Cynocephalus > Cynocephalus volans. The sequence continues at coordinate 10,156,178 of NC_084464.1, read as the reverse complement.
CTTCTCAACAGAAACTCTACAGGCCAGAAGAAAATGGGATGATATATTCAAAATACTAAAAGAAAAAAACTGCCATCCAAGAATACTATCCTTCAGCGAGGCTATCCTTCAGAGATAATGGGAAAATAGTATATTTTCCACACAAACAGAAAAGCTTCAGGAGTTCACAGCCACATGACCAGCCCTACATGAAATCCTCAAAGAAGTTCTGCATCTGGAATCTGAAAAATGCTAATAACTACCATGAACACACGAGAAAGAACACAAACCACTGGCAGAACAAACGTGCAAATGAGCAACAGAAAGAAACTAAATCTCACCACCTCAAAAAACCAACAAGCATTGAAGACAAATCATAAGAGTGGGAAAAAGAAACAGAGCACATTTAAATCATCTAAACAAAAAGTGACAAGATGCCAGGAGCAAAATAACACCTGCCAATAACAACCCTAAATGTGAATGGGTTAAACCCCCTGTTCAAAAGGCATAGACTGAGGGACTGGATCACAAAGCTGGACCCAACTACACGCTGCCTTCAAGACTCACCTCACCTGTAAAGACACACACAGACGAAAAGTGAAGGGATGGAGAAAGACAGACCATGCAAATGGAAACCCAAAATGAGCAGGAGTAGCTATTCTTATATTGGATAAGATAGAATAAAAAACCATAAAAAGAGACAAGGCCACTATATAATGATAAAGGGATCTATCTGGCAATAAGACGTATCAATCATAGATATGTATGCACCCTACACCGGAGTACCCAGATACATAAAGCAAACACTGTTAGACCTAAAGAAAGAGATAGACCCTGATACAATAATAGTGGGTGACCCAAACACACCTCTCTCAGCATGGGACAGATCATCTAGGCAATAAATCAGCAGACAAACACAGGGTTTAAACTAAACTTTAGACAATTTGACCTGGTAGATATCTACAGAACATTTTATGCAACAACTACAGAATATACATTCTTCTCATTAGCCCATAGAACATTCTCCAGTATAGACCACATGTTAGGTAGGTCACAAATCAAGTATAAGCAAATTTTTAAAAATCACAAGCATTTCAAGTATCTTTTCAGACCACAACAGATTAAAACTGGAACTTAATAACAAGAAAAACTTTGGAAACTACTCAAGTGCATGAGAACTAAACAATAGGCTCTCTAATGACCTGTGGGTTCGAGAAGAAATTAAACAAGAAATCAAAAAATTTCCTGACATAAATTAAAATAAAGATACATGATACCAAAACCTGTGGAAACTGCAAAAGTAGTATGAAGAGGGAAGTTTATTGCAATAAACACTTACATCAAAAGAATAGAATACTTCAAATAAACAGCCTAACATTACAACTCAAAGAACTAGAAAAACAAGAACAATCCAATCCTAAAAGTAGTAGATGGAAAGAAATATTTAAGATCCGAGCAGAACTAAATGAAATAGAGACCAAAAAAACTATGCAAAAGATCAATGAAATAAAAAGTTGGTTTTTTGAGAAGATAAGCAAAATAGACAATCCATTAGCATGATTTACAACAGCAACAAAATAGAGAGAAGACTCAAATAACAAAAATTACAAATGAAAATGGAGATGTTACAACCGATACCAAAAAAATATGAAGAATCATTAACGACTATTATAAATAACTAGAGCCAACAGATATGAAAACCCGGAGGAAATGGATAAATTTCTGGACAAATGCAAACTACCAAGACTGAACTAAGAAAAAAAAAAAAAAAAAGAAAACCCGAACAGACCAACAACAAACAATGATATTGAAACAGTAATCAGCTGTCTCCCAACAAAGAAAAGCCCAGGACTGAATGGCTTTACTGCTGAATTCTACCAAGGCTTTAAAAAGGAAGTAATACCAATTCTGTTCAAACTATTCCAAAAAGTTGAAACAGAGGCCACTCTCCCAAATCCACTCTATGAGGCCAGCATCATCATGATACCCAAACCAGACAAAGATCAAATAAAAAAAGAAAATTACAGACTGATATCTGTGATGAACATATATACAGAAATCCTCAACAAAATATCCACAATCAGAATACAGCAACAACACATCAAAAAAATTATACATCATGGATGGTGCAGAGCCTGCTGCAGGAGAGCGGGTGGGGGTCAGCTGCTGCTGCTGCTGCGGGCGCGGGGACCTGTGGGCGGTCGCTTCCTCCACAAGGCCAGGGGACCGACAAGCTGCCCATAGAGGAGACGCTGGAGGACAGCCCGCAGACAAGGTCTTTCCTGGGTGTATTTGAAGAAGATGCTGCAGCTATTTCCAACTGTATGAACGAACTGTATCAAGCTATGCATCGGATTTATGATGCACAGAATGAATTAAGTGCAGCAACACACCTGACTTCAAAACTTTTAAAAGAATATGAAAAACAGCGTTTTCCACTGGGGGGTGATGATGAGGTTATGAGCTCTACTTTACAACAGTTTTCAAAAGTTATAGATGAACTTAGCTCATGTCATGCGGTACTTTCAACTCAACTTGCTCATGCCATGATGTTCCCCATTACCCAGTTTAAAGAAAGAGATCTGAAAGAAATATTAACATTAAAGGAAGTGTTTCAGATTGCCAGTAATGATCATGATGCTGCAATTAACAGATAGAGCCGATTGTCAAAAAAAAAAGAGAGAATGACAAGGTGAAATATGAAGTAACAGAAGATGTGTACACTTCCAGAAAGAAACAACACCAGACCATGATGCATTATTTTTGTGCATTAAATACTCTTCAGGACAAGAAAAAGACAGCATTGTTAGAACCTCTACTTGGGTACATGCAAGATCAGATAAGTTTCTTTCAGATGGGTTCTGAAAATGTCAGTGAACAACTGGAAGAATTTTTAGCTAATATTGGGACAAGTGTGCAGAATGTTCGCAGGGAAATGGACAGTGACGTAGAGACCATGCAACAGATAATAGAGGATTTGGAAGTAGCCAGTGACCCCTCATATGTGCCTGACCCAGACCTCACCAAATTTCCTATTAATCGAAACTTAACCCGAAAGGCTGGATACCTTCACGCTAGAAATAAAACAGGCTTGGTGTCATCTACCTGGGACAGACAGTTTTGCTTCACGCAGGGTGGAAATTTAATGAGTCAAGCCCGTGGGGATGTAGCAGGAGGCCTGGCCATGCACACAGACAACTGTGCAGTGATGGCTGTGGACTGTGAAGACGGGCGATACTGTTTTCAGATCACTTCTTTTGATGGGAAAAAATCTTCAATTTTACAAGCAGAGAGTAAGAAAGACCATGAAGAGTGGATCTGTACAATAAACAACATATCTAAACAAATCTACTGAAGTGAAAATCCAGAGGAAAATGCTGCACGATTAAGTCAGTCTGCTCCGGAAGCTGTCACTCCTCCCCCATCTTTCCTGCAGAGGCACGAAAGCCTACGGCCAGCAGGACACTCTCGGCCATCAACAGCTCGAACCAGCAGTTCGGGATCCTTGGGATCTGAGTGCACAGATCTGGCTGCCCTCTCTCTAGATCCTCTTGTTGCCCCGGACACTCCAGCACAGTCCGACGTCATTTCTCCTGTGCATGACGATCAGCCTGGCCAAGCAGCAGCCTCTGGCCAGGGAGGCAGGTGCACGAATCCACGTGGAGAATCTGCAGGAAGCACAAACTCTGAAACCGAAGATTCTGTTCTTCATCAGTTACTTATTGTTCGATTCCTCGGTTCTATGGAGGTGAAATCAGATGACCATCCAGATGTTGTTTATGAAACAATGCGCCAAATCTTAGCTGCCCGGGCCGTCCATGACATCTTTCGTATGAACAGAATCACATTTATTAGTGACTTGTGACTGTTTCAAGTTAATTGATCCACAAACACAAGTCACAAGGCTCACGTGTCCATTACCCTGTGTAGTTTCGTATGCTGCACACCAGGAAAAGAAGCGGCTTTTTGGATTTGTTCTTCGGACGTCAGGAGGGAGAAGTGAAAGGAATCTGTCATCAGTCTGTTATATATTTGAATCAAACAACGGGGGGGAAAGATTTGTGATTCTGTTGGACGGCAAAGCAGATAGCTTTGCATGCCGAACTGGATCGCAGGGCGTCAGAAAAACAAGAAGAAATAGAGAGAGTGGAAGAGAAGCAACAGAAAGAACTCAGTAAGCAAAAGCAAATTGAAAAGGGCTTGGAAGAGCAACGTCGGTTGATAGCTGCTTCCAGTAGAACAAACGACGCCAGTAGTGAGGGGCAGTTTGTCGTCCTTAGCAGCAGCCGTCAGAAGAGAGCGATTGGGAGAAGAAGCGAAGAAGAGAGGGTCAGAAGCATAAACTTATCCTTGCTTTTTGATAGAATATCCCCCCTTGGAATTTGACAATTTCTGTGGTGAAATGGTACAAGGTAACAACTGTGTTGAAATATCAAGGAGGAGACTAAGCTTTGTATTTGCTGGTTTGTTTTAGCTTCATTTTAAAAAGTAAGATTGAACTTGCTGACTTAGGTTTGCATTGATTTTTTTCCTTAAAAAATCACTATACTATGCATTAATATTAAATTCCACATGTGTAAAAGAAGCCTGCTCATCTCCCCGAAGTAGATTGCTGAGGAAGTACTTGCTCAGGCATTTTTTCCTTCAGATTGTGAAATTTTTATCTTGCATTGTAATTGGTTATGACCATAAGAAATCATTTGTTCTTTAGGTTCAAATATTTATGGATATGCTCCCTCTCTTTCTTTAGGAACATTGTGCTTGTAGTGAGGAAGCATTCAACTGAATAAGTTCAAAACCTTTATACAGAGAATTCTACAAGTTTGCAGATATTTTAACAATATTATATGTGCAATAGAACTTTTATTAAAAAAATTAGAACAGAGATTTTAGACTTAAAGTTTCAAATGATGGCAGGTGGTACTGTTGGTTTCAGGGCACTTTCTTCGATTGCTCACACTTCTCTGATGTCCTACACCTGAGGCCGTGGGAAAGACGCTTAAGTGTCTTCGGTTCAAGATTGATACAGCCCTTGGCATTTAATTATCTCATTCGTAGTTCTCAGGTTAGGATTTCAGTTATTTCTACAGAGCAGTAATGGTTAAAATAAAATTTTGGAATGTATTAAAAGATTCTTTTTTGTTCAAGTACATTTTAGATTAGGATTGACATGTAAAGATATTGTTAACAGGATGATAAATTGTATTTTCTGCATTGTGTGAAATAATTTTTATTGAAAAATTAAGGGACCTTTCAAAAGAAGTTCTATAACAATTGTTTTCTGCTTAAAGTAAAAATTCCCAGAGTTTCATTTAGAAAATGTAATCTTTTAAATTTCAGACTGATATTCCTAGTATTTTCATAGTCCCATGTTTTGATAAAATACTGAATCACCGCTTTATATCCACAAAGACAAATAACTAATGTATAAGAATAAAATATTTTGCACTAATTATTGTAAATATTTTACTCTTCAGATGAGTAAAGGGTCTAATTCCATGAAAGACTGAAAAAAAACTGAATGCCTGGTATAGTAGAGGAGAAGTTAACCAAGGAAGGATTTTAGCCTGGTGCCAAGGTTAAAATGACATTTCTCTATTGCCTAACTTGTATGTCAAACCTTGATTTCTTCAATCAAATTCTTAACATTGCTTATAGAAATTATGTTCATGTGTTTCACATGTAAAAATATATATACACAAGTTAAATATATTGAGTAAAATATTTTACATAGTTATACATTTACAGATTTTCAAAAGGTTAACCACTAAGACTAATTTCATAAGGGAAAGCCTTTTGTTTTTTGAAATAGTTTTTTCTTAGTATTGAACTAGAAATGGCATTTGTTTTTGTTGACAAAATATAGCGCAGCTGTCTCACACTGTTATGCTGTTTTCTGTAGGAGTAGGATAGATAATTAGGATCATGATTTTTTTATCCATGTGCCAAATGGGAGTAATGATTATTTAATACTTGTTGAAGCCTTATGTTACCAAAACATATAGTAAAAAAGCAGGATTTTATGGAATACTTTCTGATAAAAAATTTATGTTTACCAAGGGGAATGCTTTCTTTATAGTGTATCATTCCTTCTGTTGACATTGAAATTTCTTTTGTGGTCAGCACTTGATTAGTCATGGCAAGTCCTGCTTTTAAGACCTTTTTGAGATAAGTGGGCTTTCAGTAAGTCTTTTGTTTATACTACAAATTGTCACCTCACTTAGTTTAGATGAAAGCTGCCACCCTACAGGGAAGGTGGTCATCATTAGGAGGCAGTTTCACTAAGCGGGTGCTATGCATGTAGCAAACTGTTGCACTTTGCACTCTGGGTCAAAGTGTGGGCTAGTTATTCATGGCACTGGAGACCTAGTGACGCTCAACAGATATGTTCCTTTCAAGTCATGTTTTCACAGGAATTTCCACAATAATACACCCATGTCCATGGGCCAGACCAAAATGCATTCCAGTGCCAAATAGAAGTCATGAGTGGATTGAACAATTTTAGATGATTCAATTTCTGTTCCATTACTGTTGAACTATATGAACTATTCCATTACTGCAGATATTGAAGCATCAACCTTAATAAGCTCTCTCTTTAATTAAGGTTCCCATGTGTTTGTGCCTAATGTTAAAGCTAATCTTGTTCTGGTATCCTTTGAAATCCCTTCTAGCTCTGGGATGCTTTGATGGTGATTGGATTAGATTTTGAGATATCTTTTTCAGATTCAAATTTATACTTAATGGTTTTTAGACATTAACAAAACTGCTTTTTTGAAAGGAAAGAAATTAAGCCTACCTAATTCTGCTGTGCGTTCTGTTACCTACAAGAACAGTACTTTTGTAACTATGGTAATGAAGTCAGTAGATGGGAAACCAGTTATTCCTTCTGTCCTTTAAATTTTTGAAAACTTTCTATTAAGGGACTGAAACTGTTACCTTGAACAGAGTCCTCAGAGCTAGTCCGGTTTTTGCCATGTCTGCAATGATTACTTCATGTTTAAATTCAAAAGAATTCTCAGGCTTCACAATCTAGAGATGGTAAATTTATTTCCATTATGCTTGGGAGAGAGGAGGGTGTGCATAACATCTAGGTAACATATAACCTTAGAGGTAAAGTATCTGAGTTAATTTTGAGTGATATCTATGAACCACAATATTTAAAATTTGGATACCATTACAAGTGCTGACAAGACCTAAGAGCTAATGCATTGCAAAATTTTCTGCCACCTGAATAAAATGAAAACATTAATGTTGATTTAGACGACAACTTCCTAGCATTCAGATTGTACTTTAAATATTTAAATACACCAATTGTAGCACACAAATCCTTCATTTTATTTTTATCAAGTTTGGTTTACTCTTTTCAGGAAATTTTGTTCTTCTACATTAATTAATACAGAAAGATTTAATACGTAAATAATAATACATAAAGTGGAATCATGTTATACTTTTTAACCAATGTTTTGTGGCTGCATTCATATGTAATTTACTTCAGTTAATATGAGAACTGGGGATTAAGTTATAACTAATGTGCAAAATTTCTTTGTATATTTGGTGATTTCGTAATGTTAGTGAATTTGGTAATTCTTATTTTGCTGATACTATCAATCATGCAGCATACAATTAAAATTCAGCAATATTTCCCTTTAGAATTGCATTTGAAGAACTCAACTTTATGTGATCATGGTATACGTGTGGGGTGAAGAACTTATTTTTTCATTTTGTCAAAATAGGTATTTGCTGACAAAGCTTCAGGAAGTATGTTAGAAGACTTTTTAATGTATAATAAAGTTAATGATTTTTGTACAGTCAAAAAAAATTATACATCATGATCTAGTGGGATTAATCCAGGGAGGCAAGGATGGTTCAACATACACAAATTTAAAAATGTGATACACCACATCAATAAAAGCAAGGAGAAAAACCATATGATTACTTCAATAGACACAGAAAACGCATTTGACAAATTTCAACATCTGTTCATGATATACGCTCTTAGCAAATTAGGTATAGAAGGTATGTGGATTGATTAAATTATGTCCCCCAGTGTTCATTCATTGGAAGCTTAATCCCCACTGTAACTGCTGAGGGTAGAAAATCTTATAATGGTAATTGAACGGTGGTGCCATTAAGAGGTGATTAAATTGTAGGACTGTGCTGTTGTGAATGAATTAAAAATGGTGGTCAGGGGTACGGTTCAGAGGGCTTTAAATGAAGAGGAGAGTCTATCTTGCTGCTCTTTCTGCTCTGCCATTTTTGTAGTGTGATACTGTGCCAACACTGTCACCACCATCACAACCTTCACCAGCTGTGTTCCCTGGACTTTGGACTTCCCAGTATTAGAAACTGTAAGCAACCCATTTTTTTTCTTTATAAAATACCCAGTTCCATGTATTTTGTTATAAGCAATAGAACCAGACTAATACAGAAGGAAAGTATCTCAACACAATAAAAGCCAATACAACAACCATCACCAGTATAATCCTGAATGGAAAAAAGGTTTCAGCTTTTCCCTTAAGAATAGGAAAAAGATAAGTATGCCCATTCTCACCACTCCTATTTAACAAAGAATTGAAAGTACTAGCCAGAGCAGTCAGAAAAGAGAAGGAAATAAAGGGCATCCAGATTGGAAAAGATTAATTCAAACTGTCCCTCTTTTCAGATGACATGACCTTTTTTTTTTTTTCTTTTTTTGTGACCGGTAAGGGGATCGCAACCCTTGGCTTGGTGTCGCCTGCACCGCACTCAGGCAGTGAGCGCACTGGCCATCCATATATAGGATCCAAACTCGTGGCTGGAGCACCGCTGCACTCCCAGCGCCACACTCTCCTGAGTGAGCCACGGGGTCGGCCCAGATGACATGATCTTATACATAGAAAACTGGAAAAGACTGTACCAAAAAACTACTAGAGCTGATAATCAATTACTTTCATGTTGCAGGATACAAAATCACCATGCAAAAATTGGTAGCATTTTAATACTCAATAATGAACTAGCAGAAAAATAAATCAAGAAAGCAAGCCGATTTACAATATTCACTAAAAAAGTAAAATACTTAGGTATCAATTTAACCAAGGAGGGGAAAGACCTCTAATTGGGAACTAAAAATCACTTCTGAAAGAAATTGAAGAGGACACAAAAATGTGGAAAGACATTCCATGCTCTTGGATTGGAAAAATTAACATTGTGAAAAATGCCCATACTACCCAAACTGATCTACAGATTCAATGAAATCACCATCAAAATACCAATGACACTCTTCACAGAAATAGAAAAAACAATCCTAACATTCATATGGAACAACAAAAGACTCTGAATAGCCAAAACAATCCTGAGCAAAAAAAAATAAAGCTGGAGGCATAATGCTAATTGACTTCAAATTGTACTACAGAGCTATAGTAAACAAAACAGCATGGTACTGGCATAAAAACAGATACATGGGCCAATGAGACAGAATAGAGAACCCAGAAATCAGCCCACCTACCTAGAGCCAACTGGTCTTTGACAAAGGCACCAAGAACATACACTGGGGAAAAGACTGCCTCTTTGATACATGGTGCTGGGAAAATTGAGCATCCATATGTAGAAGAATGAAACTCGAGCCATACCTCTCACCATGTACCAAAATCAACTCAAAATGGATTAAAGAATTAAATATTCATCCTGAAGCAATAAAACTCCTGAAAGAGAACCTAGGGGAAACACTTCAGAAAGTAGGACTACACAAAGACTTATGAATACAACCCACAAAGCACAGGTAACAAAAGGAAAAATAAGGAAATGGAGTTATATCAAACTAAAAAACTTCTACACAGCAGAAGAAACAATTAACAGAGCACAAAGACAGCCAGCAGAGTGGGAGAAAGCATTTTCAAACTATGCATCTGACAAAGGATTAATATTCAGAATATACAAGGAACTCAAATAACTTAACAATAAAAAAAACAAGTAACCCAATTAAAAAACAGGCAAAGGAGCTGCACAGGCATTTCTCAAAGGATGATATATGAATGGCCAACAGACACAAGAAAAACTGCTCAACATCATTCAGCATTGGGGAAATGCAAATCCACACCACATTGAGATATCTCACCCCAGTTAGACTGGCTATTATCAGAAAGACAAATAACAAATGCTGGCGAGAATGCAGAGAAAGGGGAACCTACCTACTCTGTTAGTGGGACTGTAAAATGGTGCAGCCATTATGGAAAACAGTATGGAGGTTTCTCAAACAATGACAGATAGAACTGCCATGTGACCCAGCTATCCCACTGCTGGGTGTACCCAAAGGAATGGATAACACCATGTCTAAGGGACACCTGTATTCCCATGTCGATTGCAGCTCTATTTACAATAGCCAAGAGTTGGAACCAACCTAAATGCCCATCATCAGATGAGTGGATAAGGAAAATGAGGTATATTTATACAAAGGAATACTACTCTGCTATAAAAAAGAATGAAAGACTGCCATTCGCAGCAATGTGGATGCACTTAGAGAAAATTATGTTAAGTGAGATAAGCCAGGCACAGAACGAGAAATACCTCATGTTCTCACTTGTATGTGAGAGCTAATGGAAGGAAGGAAGGAAGGAAGGAAGGAAGGAAGGAAGGAAGGAAGGAAGGAAGGAAGGAAGGAAGGAAGGAAGGAAGAAAGGAAGGAAGGAAGGAAGGACAAACCACAGTAGCACATTGAACTTTCAGGAGGAGAGAACAAGCCTATGGTTACTAGAGGTGGAAAAGGGGAAGGGGAGAGGGGAAAATTGGGTAAGGGACACAAAGAATAATTATGGTTTGTGATAATGAATATGCTAATAATATTGATTTGATCACCACATATTGCACACAAATACTGAGAGTCAACACTGTAACCCAAAAATATGTATAATCAACTATGCTTTAGTAAAAAAATAAATTTGATCAAATGGGAATTACACTAAAAAAATAAGTAAAATTAACTGAATATAATTCCAACACCTATGTCAGTGCACCCTTTCAGAACTTAGTTCCTCAGGTAATTATTCTGCGGGCCACTTCATTAGAGAGGCATGTCCCCTCCTCGCACTCCGTGACATTTTTCTTGTACTGAATGGTCAGGATAAGTCACCTCCACTCCTTCAGAAGCTCGTAGGATTCAAGTTTACAGGGAAAAGTAAGTAACTGAAAAGTATACAATAGATAAAAGTACACAAATGCACACACACACACAGGTCACTGGAAATTCCGGTGAGGAAACTTGGGGTTTGTCAAGTGTCCTCTCTCTCAGATGCCTGCCCCGGGAGGATGTTCAACTCCACTCTGTGGTCTCCCTCTGCAGTCTTGGCCTGCCCGACGCTTGTGGGCCCCGATGCAGCACTGGCAGAAACCAACCGAGGGAACCACGTTCAAACCGTTTGTTCAATCAGCCTGGCTGCCTTAGCATTTGGGTGTGTTAACTTTACAGCATTCATTAAACCTAACCATAACCCTGACCCTAAAACTAACCCAAACCAACCCGAACCCGAACCCTAAACCTAAACGTAACCCTAACCCTAACCTCAACCAAAACCCAAACCGAAACATAACCTTAATCCTAACCCTAACCCTAAAACTAAACCTAACCCTAATCCCAAACGGAACCCGAAATCTAACTCTAACCCGAACCCGAAACCAAAACCGAACCCGAACCCAAAACCTAATGCTAAACCGAACCCATACCATAATCCTAACACTAACCCTAACTCGAACCCAAACCCGAACCCTAACCCTAACCCTAAACCTAAATCTAACCCAACCCATGAGCCTAACCATAACCCGAAACCGAACCCTAACCCGAATGCAAACCCGAACACTAACCCTAACCCTACCCCTAACCCGAACCCGAACCCTAACCCTAACCCAAATCCTAAACCTAAATCTAACCCGAATACGAACCCAAAACCAAACCCTAACGCTAACCCGAACCCTAAGTGTAATCCAAACCCAAACCCTAACCTTAACCCTAACACTAAACCTAATCTGAACCCAAACCCAAACCCGAGCCCTAAACCTAACCCGATCCGAACCTGAACACAAACGCTAACCCGAACACTAACCCGAACCCGAACCCTAACACTGACCCTAACTCTAAACCAAACACGAACCCTAACCAAAACCCTAACACGAACCCGAACCCTAACCCTAAGCCTAACTCTAAGCCTAACCCTAACCCAAACCATAACCCTAAACCGAACCCGAACGCTAAACCTAACACTATCAAGAAACCTAACCCGAAACCTAACCCTAATCCTAACCTTAACCCTAATCCCAAACCAAACCCGAACCAGAACCCGAACCTGAACCCTAACTCTTAAACTAAACCGAAGAAGAACCCTAACCCTAACCGTAACTCTAAACCGAACCCGAAACCTAACCATAACCCTAACACAAACCCGAACCCTAACCCGAACCCTAAACCGAATCCAAACGCTCACCAGACCCTAACCCTAAACCTAAACCTAACCAAAACCAAAACCCTAAACCAAACCCGATGCCTAACCCTAACCCTAAGCCTAAGCCTAACCCTAATCCTAACCGTAACCCTAAGCCTAAGCTTAACCATAACCCTAACACTAAACCAAACACGAACCCTAACCCTAACCCTAACCCGAACCCGAACCCGAACCCTAACCCTAACCCTAACCCTAAAACTGAACCTAACCTAAACCCTAACCCTAACCCTAACCCAAACCCGAACCCGAACCCTAACCCTAAAACTAACCTTAACCCTAACCCTAACCCTAACCCTAACTCTAAACTGAACCAAAACCCTAACCCTAACACTAACACAAACCCAAAACCTAACCCTAACGCTAACCCTAAACATAACCATAACCCTGACCCAAGAATAAACCAAACCCGAACCCTAACCTTAACCCTAACCCTAACCCTAACCCTAACCCGAACTTGAACCCGAACCCGAACTCGTACCCTAACCCTAACCCGAACCTGAATCCTAATCCTAACCCTAACCTGAACCTAAACCCAAACCCTAATCCTAACCCAAAGCCTAAGCCTAACCCTAATGCTAAGCCTAAGCCTAACCCTAAACCTAACTCTAAACTGAACCCGAACCTGAACCCTAACCCTAACCCGAACCCGAACCTGAAACCAAACCCAAACCCAAACGCGAACCCTAACACTAACTGTAGCCCTAACACGAACCCGAACCCTAACCCTAACCCTAACCCTAAGCCTAAGCCTAAGCCTAACCCTAACCCTAAACCGAACCCAAAGCGTAACCCTAACCCTAACCCTAACCCTAACCCTAACCCTAACCCTAACCCTAACCCTAACCCTAACCCTAAGCCTAACCCTAACCATAACCCTAAACCGAACCCGAATCCTAACCCTCATCCTAACCCTAACCCAAAAACTAAGCCTAACCCTAACCCTAACCCTAACCCTCACCCTAATCCTAACCCTAAACCTAAGCCTAAGCCTAACCCTAACTCTAAACCGAACCCGAACCCCAACCCTAACCCTAAACGGGTTTCAAAACCTGCCTAGGTCTCCCCTAGTGACAGTCAATTCATTTCTGAGATACTTTTGTTTTTGTAGTTGATTATTGTCTAAAATGCAGGAGATAAATATTTTTCAGAATATGAAACCTAGACCAAATTCTTTATCAAAAGTTCTACAAAATTCATATGTACATTATTAATGACAATCCTGATTACATAGCGCTTTAATATCACAATTTCAACCCTAGGGCATAAGTCACAACAGATGCCAAAAACACAGCCCAAAGGAGTTCTGAATTATCAGTGGTTACATGGATGAAGTCACAAATTCCATAATAGCAAAATTCTGAAATTAATTTTCCCAATGCCATTGCTAGGTAGATATTATTATTCATTATTTATTTTACTATTCATTATTTATTTATGACAGTTAAAGAAACTGAGGCTCTGAGAAGTTAATATGTTAAACTAACAGAGGTAGAAAAGATGAGCCTGGAATTTGAATTTTGCCTATCTGATTTCCAAGTTTTTGAGCTCTACACTGCACTGTGTTAACCTAACATTCCGTTCCTCCCTATTATCTGGCCTCCCATGCACATGTATTGATTCCAGCTGACAAGTGTGATCCCGACTGTATGCTTTTGTCCATTTTTTTATTGTTGTTCTAATAATTCCTGTTTATCTTTTAAGCTCATCCTAGTCTTTGCTTGCTTAAGACAGTCTTCATTTAGCTACTACGTTCCCATTTTATACAGTACCACGAACTCTACTACTCCTATCACAATTCTAATCAAATAAAAAGGTATGTGATTGGATGTTGTCTACCTCCACCACCTCCTGCACCTCCCAGTTTAAGTTCCATAAAGGGAAGAAGGTTGATCAGAGTAGGTGTTCTGACATTTGTTGAATGAATAAATGAGTGAATGAACAAACGAAGGAGCAAACCTCACTCAAGCAAGTTGTTTCCAATGTCATTTTTTCTGTCACTTCTGCTTAATCTAAAAATTTTTTTTTTTTTTTGTCCTTTTCGTGGCCAGCACTCAGCCAGTGAGTGCACTGGCCAGTCCTATATAGGATCCGAACCCGCGGCGGGAGCGTCGTTTCGCTCCCAGCGCCGCACTCTCCCGAGTGCGCCACGGGCTCGGCCCCCAATCTAAAATTTTGATGTGTACATTTCGAACACTGATCGTATGACTTTACTCTGATCCTGATTTCTGACTACAACCTTGCTCTAGTGTTGGCATTTCTGGACCTGCATTGTATCCTGAATATCATATATATAGCTCCTTCATCTTAACTGGAAGAAAATAAACTCTTTCTCATGTCATGATCAGTGTCATTGAATTAATGGGAGAAAAAGGATTAGAGGGTATCCATCTCTAGGGTTGCTCCTTAGATACAACTCTCCCCAAAAAGAATATAAGAAAAGATATTTGCTTCTTGAGCTGTAGGGGTATAAAAGGGGTGATCCTTTTTCTCTCCATTATAAAACGTCATGCCTGATGCCCCTATAACAAAAGACAGGTCAATGAAAAAAAAGCTTAAATTTATTACATGCACATGGGCATACAGGGTGAGGGGGGCATAAAAAACATGAAAATTCAAAGAACCAGATGGTTGACACTTAAATACACTCTTCATTGGAGGGGGAGGGGCTGTAAAGGAATGGGGCCCCAAACCAGACAATGGTTTGTAAATGATTCTCTTTGAGTGCTAAATGGGACCAAAGGACAAGCAATAGCTTGTGGACAAGTTATGGAAAGGTAAGGGTGGTAACCTCATTGTGAACAAAGGTTGTTTTATTATGCAGATAAAGCCTCCCAGGTCATCTCTGAGAGCTGCCCTCAGGAGAATAGATGAAAAGTCTGTCTGGGTGTGGTGACAACTCCCAGTCTCTTGCCTGCTGGTTAATAACTCCTGGTTATTTGATGAGATTCCTAGCGAGGAGGTCTTAAGACCATTGCATTTCTTTTGGAAAGAAGTTCTCTCGGTCAGGTAAGGAAATTCTAGAGAGTCCCTCTTGGTGTTTCAGGAAAAAAAGGGTCGGAGAGACAGGGAGGATGGGGAAAGCTCAGAGAGAGACATCGAGGCTCCTTTAGTTCAGTGTGTTAGAGGACCATGGTTTGAGTACAAATCTTTAGTACAAGTCTCTCCCTTGCCAAAAAATGGGATCCTGGCCTTATTTATTTCTTAATCTAGTCACATGGTGTGTTCACTTTGTAAAAATTCATTGAGCAGTACACTTATATTTATGCACTTTTATATTGTATGTCCTACTGAAATTATTATAAAAACTTAAAATACATTTGCTCCTTTATTTTGTCTAAATGCTTTGCCTCTAAAATATTAGTAAGGACTTCTGGTTTAAGATAGCAAATACACATATCTACCTCTCCTCATTAAGAAGACACCACTGAAAAAACATAAGTATTTTTAAAGGAATGAAATCATAAGAAAATTTTCTGGCCTTAGAAAAAGGGTCAGAAAATTTTAGGTTGATGGAGAAAATAAGTCAGGAAAAGTTCTATCTCAAAACTCAAGAAGTAAGAATGGCTCTTTCCAAAGGGGTCTTGGAGAGCTGCTAGCTCAGAGACAGCTACCTTGAAGAAAGAGTGGGGTGTGGTGACAATTGAATATATTATTGCTTTTAGCACAGCTGAACCTTTTAGGCAGCTTTCCCTCCTTCCCAGTATTCTCATACACAAAGTATAGGAAGTAGAGTTTGTAGCTCTCATGGTATAACTCAAACTTGCTTTTCTTCTGGAGGAAGGATTCAATATATTTTTGGCACGTTCAAGAGAAGCAGAGTAGAGCCAAAGGCAAAACTGAAGTATCCTATCAGTCACTGAGGAAATTAATTAAAAGAGAAAGCAGCTTCATCCAATGCTAAACACATGGAAGCACTCCACGCTGGAGTAATATCTCCCTACTTTACTAATGACAAAGGTTCCAACAGGTTTGGAAAGACTATGGAATCCACAGCTCGCCCTCCTATTAAGGGTGTGGCATGCCAAAAAATAGAAATATACAACTTCAGGGAAAAACAAAACAAAACAAAACACCAAATGCTTACAATAATCAATCAAATCATTATTCAAAACTAGGAACAAAAAAACAAGAATTCCTGACACTTGAGGAAAACTAATTGCACAGAAAGCAGGTGAAATGACATCAGAGAAAACAGAGATAATTTATGAAAAAAGAAGTGAACTTTAGAGGTTCTAATATCCAGGGCCGAGCCCGTGGCGCACTCGGTAGAGTGCTGCGCTGGGAGCGCGGCGACCCTCCCGCCGCGGGTTCGGATCCTATATAAGAATGACCAGTGCACTCACTGGCTGAGTGCCGGTCATGAAAAAACGACAAAAAAAAAAAAAAAAAAAAAAAAAAAAAAAAAGAGGTTCTAATATCCATGCAGTGGTAGAAGAATAGATCTTTGGTGCATGAGCATTAGTAACTGCAACTCAGATACGTATAAAAAATCAAGTTTCTCAGTAGGCTGTCTTCTCAGTGATAAACTAGACAAACACTGCTCAATAGTTCATTCATGTAGCAAAGAAATTTATATTTGCCCAGAGCTGAGGGTCAGGGAATAAAACATGTCAGAGCCATATGAAAATTTAGAGTCAGAATTTAATCTGTTTGGTAAGAGACTCTTAATGCCAAAAACAAAAGTAAAAATTGTCCCCAGTCTGCTCCTACCATATCTGGGTAGCTGGAAGAAGCAAATGTAAAACTGTTCTGTATGAATTCTTCCACACACAGAACCTGAGAACTGTCACAGAAAGAACAAAATCCACTAAAGATGAGCTTATGATCAAAAATTGCAAAACACACCCAAACATGATTGAGCATGAGTAAGACTCAGAAAATATAACAAACAAAAGGATTAGATCTCAAGAAGTTAAGGTAATATAACACTCTTAAACGGACATAGAACGGTTTCATTTAAATTAATGTAAATGACAAAAGGAGGTAAAAACTACAAGAAACATATGACTCTCCAAAAACCAAAACCAAAACAAAAGAACAGATTTGAAAATAAACCAAATGTAACAGCTAGAAATGAAAAATATAGTGATTAAAACTGAAAACCACATGGATGCACTAAATAACACACTAGGCATCATTGAAAAGATAATTAGCAAACTGGAAGATAGACCTGAGAAAAATACCAAAATATGAGTATAGCACAGAAATATAAGTATAAAAGAATCGAGAATAGTAAAGAGAAGCTATTAGGCATGGAGGTAAAACGTGAAGATCCATTAGCTCAGTTGGTTCGAATGCAGTCTTATGAAGCCGAGGTAATGGGTTTGGATCCCATACCATCCAGCCACCTCAAAAATAAAAAATGAAAAAGATCTGGAGATCCCACACACACCTAAGAGCATTTTCAGAAAGAGATGACAAAGAGATAGAGGAGAGGCAATACTCAAAGACATCCAAGACAAAGACGTCATGGCTGAGAATATTTCAAAATTGATAAAGATATAAATCCTAAAATAAGAGCAAGCTGTGAGAAAAAATAAATAAAAGGAAATTCACACCTTGACCAATTATAGATAAACTTCAGAACATCAAAGGCAAAGAAAATCTTAAAACTGAGGTGAAAAGACAAATTACCTACAAAAAAAGAAGGACAATAAGCAGCTACAAAACAGCAAATTGATATCTTCAAGGGCTTTTTCAAGAGAAAGAGCAAAATAAAGACATTTTTAGGCCTTCAAAGATTGAATGTAGTGCCAAAAGAGTCTCAAAGACCTTATAAACAACATACTTTGAGAAGAAGAAAATAGGACCCAGAAGAAAGGAGTGTTTGCAAGAAGCAACAGTAAACAAAGAAATTAGTAAACATGTGAATGATTAGAAAATAAAGTGGAAATAAAGTAGACAAAAATAGCATTAAGTTGAAAGGAGTTATGCAGTATTTAATTGTTATCAGGCCCTTGTTCTGTTTGGCCAGATGGTATAGGAACTGATTAACTTTAGATTTCTATGTCAAGTATGCATGTTAAAATTCCACAGTAATCATTAAAGGACTAGATATGGAATCTGTCACCTCAAACTTATAAAGGGCAGTAAAGAGAGGAATGAGATAACTCAATCTATCAATTCAGGAAAAGAGAGGGAAAAAAAAGCCAAGTTAAAGCATTTGGAAATTAATAACATTATAATTTATTTTGAAATCACTGCAATTATTCTTATTAGATGATGTTAAAGTCATCTATACCAAGGATCACAGAAACAAAAACTAATTAAATATCCGTGTGTGAATTTATGATCCACAGAGATTAAAGGGGTCATAAAACAATTTTTTTAAAAAAAGATGCTATAAAAACAGCAATCAGAGAATAAGAAAGGCTCATAGGAATTTTAAAAGTGTGATTTTTATATCAAACATTTAAAGAACAGTATGAATAATAGTAGAAAGGACAGTTTTCAAGTCCAAGCTACTAAACAAAAGATAAAATCAAGGAAATTTCATATAATATAGAATTATGTGTCAACCTACTGCATGCCATAGAGTCCATATTTAGCTCCTATTATGTGCCAGGCACTATTCTAAACCTTTGGCGTTACCGAGCAATCCAATAAGACTATTATTGTTCCCATTTTATAGGTGAGAAAACCGAGGCACAGAATAATTAAGTAGTTTGCCCAAAAGATGAAAGAATAGAAAAAAAATTCAGAAACATAGAGAACCGATCCCAAAGTTCAAATATCTAGGAATAAGAGGCCCAGAAGCAGAAAACAAATGGAGATAATAGAAGTCAGGACCTAATGAAATAATTTGTCAAAAAATTTCTCGTTAAAGAAAAAAAAAAAAAAGAAGATGTATATTCTGATTGAAAGAGCCTGCCAAGTACAAGCATGATGGATGAAGAAAACTTATCTATGCTTGTAAATAATCTACATTCTGAAAATAAAGAGAGAAATCAAGAAAGCTTCCATGGTGTCTTACCAAAAAATGAATATCAGACTTTAGCTTCAATAAGTGTGAGAACACTATGAAATATATAATCTCTTCTCTTAAAATGTGGAGAGGAAATTATTAGAAACTTTCAATTGTAGGAGAAAACATAAAGAGAAAAAGATATAAAGACATTTGGAGATATGCAAAGCAAACTAAAAGAAGATTACCTCCCCTGCACCCATATGAAAAAAAAAATGCTTGAGCAGATAGAACAGAAGAGCATGAGGAAGACGCACGAAGGAGGAAGGAGGACACAAGGGCAGCAGCAGCGAGAAAAGCCGGCAAAATATAAGGGATTCCACTGGACGGTGAGGTTGAATTATTCTTCAACATTAGAGGATTGGTAATATAAAATTAAATTCCCTTTTTTTATGGGTCCATTCACATCAGTTATTTCTCCATTGTATAACATTTATATCAAACACTTTTCAACAACCACATTTATTTAATTTTTAAGAATTAGTCTAAAGATAAAAGCACAGAAGACACACAATAAACTTTGTTAGTGTAAAAACAAGTAACTACCAAAACAAAAGAGGGAGAGGAAAGAAAAGTAGTGTTAGGTGCACTGACAATTTCTGAGGCTGATATACAAAGAACTATCAATACAAATTTGTTTACTTGAGTTTAGTTTATGTTAAATGATCATTTTAATCAAAAAAGACTTAACAATAGAAACTATTCAAAAAGAATTAATTTTAGAAGTGGGGCTCGGGATAGGTACGGGAGAAGGGAGATTGTAGTTTTCCATTTTAGGTCGTCCATGTGATTTGGATTTTTAAAAACCATTTTAAAGTGCCACAACTACTGAGCTCTCCTTTTGAAAATTTTCATTTTAAAACGTGGTCTTCACTTCACTTTTATGGTGGTTGCATTTCCATGTGTATTCAGCGAAAGTACTTCTTCGCAATAATCATGTAAGATAAGAAAATACTTCTTCATAATAATCGTGTATTTAGAAGATAAGAAAAATGAGACATTACATCACCGACATTTAAAAAATTCATTCCTTCTCCCGCTCCTTTACTGATCCATTCAGCAATGCCAGGACCATTCCAGGCTCCCAAGACACAGTGACTGAAAACACAGAGAAGAAGACTTCTGGTCACGGTGGAGGAACAGACCATCCCCAGCCTCACCCGCTCCCACAGTCAACCAGTTTACAACTATGGACAAGCACCAACTGCCAAGGTGGGGCTGCTGGAGCCCAGGGAAGAGCAGGAGAGACCGATGGAGGGCGCGGGGGCAGGAGAGGCCGCGGCGAAAGAAAGGAAGGGCCGCTTCCACTGTCTTGAGTCCCGACCACTTCAAGGCTGGCTCTGGTGAGCACATGGAGCAAGAGCTGGCAAAAGCTGCTGCTGTGCCCTTTGTGTGAAGTTGCTTGGAGGTGGCAGGGGAGAAGAGGGCCTTGGTGGCCCACAGGTCAGCAAGACCAGTATCAGGGTTCCTGTGGACCCACATAGGAGTGAAGGGCCACAGACAATGGAAAAAGGGAGCCACTCAGAGGCTGGTGAGTCATTGCAAGAGATTTCATCAGACTTCGGAATGGTACATGGGTACATCGCCTACTCCATCAGAAGTGTTCAGAGTATGGGGGGTGGGGGAGATGGGACACCAGGGGAACGTTTGGGCATAGCATGGACAGCTGATCTGCTCCCCAATCAGCACAGGCCCACTCAGAGAAGACTGGTCAGGAATATAGAACTGCAGGGGTGCAGTTTGCTGAAGAAACTCGGGCCCAAACCAGAGTTTCCGCACAACCTGGGTGTACCAGACCTTGCAAGACACAGAAGTCCTTACAATGTCAACCATTAAATCCTGAACTGCACAAAAACCCCTTCCCCAGGGAATCAGCCGCAAAGCAGTAATTTAGCTCAATCACAGGTCTCCAGTGCTGGTTCCCACAGGAAGTTCCCCCATTTTAGATGTAAGCAAAGGACAACAAATCAATTTCAGTGCAGTTTAAGTGGTAGGAACAGCGAATAATCCAACACAGAACTGAAAGAAGAAGCAAACAACCCACAGATCAGAGACAAATTTCTGGTATTAACCAATAAAGGTGCACCAAAGAACACCTATAAAACCTAGAAGGACTAAAAGCCCCCAGGCTCCCAAGCCGGGGTAGGTGGAAGACCACGGGCCTCAGCCACGCTCCTCTCACAACGACATCCAGATCAGCGACAATCACCAAGCTACCTCGGGAAGCTCCCTGAGCTCCCAAGCCACAGTGATGGGGGCAAGAGCCTTAGCCACGCACCCCCCCAACATCTGCATCCACCCCAGCGACAACCACTGAACCACTGCTGGAAGCTTCCTGATGCCCGATTTGGGGTAGTGAGGGGCTGAGGGCCTCAGCCATGCTCTTCTGACATCTGCACTCAGCCCAGCAATGACCACAGAGCCACTGCTGGAAGCACCCCAGGCACATCAGCCATGCTCCCCCGATGTCTGCATCCAGCCCAGCGCCAATGGAGCGCCTGCTGGAATAAGGGGGGTGCCGTGGGTCTCAACCACGCCCCCCCTCCTCCCGCCACCTACTCTGCAACATCTTAGAATGTTAAAAAATAAAATAAAATAATAAATGAATTAAATAAAAAATAAATAGACTAGCTTTTCCTTTCCTTCCAAAAGAAAAATTAAACAAAAGATAAAAAGAAAATCCTAAGGCCTCTTGAAGCCAACATGCGAGTTGGAAAGACTAGCAATAAAGAGCTCAACAATAAGTAATATAAAGTTAGAAGCAATAAATTCTTGACCATAACATAGATACATCTTGTTTAGAGTGTCAGCAGCTGCTGCTTCTTGGGACAATAAATAAATATATTTCATGTATCCTTGAACACCTGCTTAATTTTAACATTCTAAGATGTTGCAGAGTAGGTGGTGGGAGGAGGGGACACCTGCTTAATTTTAAGTCATATATTTTAAGTTATATTGAAATACTCAAAAAATACTCTGTTCTAGAGAAGAATAAAATTTGTTTAATCAAGGATACACACACAGAAAAGGATACACAACATATACACGCACAAGTATATGTTTATATATATTTCAGAAGAAGAAATAAACTTGGAAATAAATTACAAAATAAAATAAATAGCATTTCTGAATGTTTTACATTATCTTTCAAAAAAAAAAGAAAGATTCTGAATATAGTTGGAATTGAATTCTATGCACAATCCTGCAAATCCCTGAGCATTTTGGAAATACAGTAAGAAAAATACCATAAGCATTAAAAGGTGTCACTAAGGCTAGTGTAACATGAGGCCCGGCTCTAGAAGAGTTCACCCTGAGTTATTCTAGCCAAGCCAGTTAAGCACCTGGCAGTGCAAGCACTGACGGCACCAGTGCTCGCAACAAGCCACCCTGATGCTTCAGAGGCACCTCCCATGCCACACTCGGTTCTGAATGCTGGTGACCAGAGGAAGGAAGATACATGATGATGAAAAGAGTCAAAGGGAGGCCGGCCCCGTGGCTCACTCGGGAGAGTGCGGCGCTGGGGGCGCCGAGGCCACAGGTTCGGATCCTGTATGAGGATGGCTGGTGCGCTCACTGGCTGAGCGCGGTGCAGACCACACCGTGCCGAGGGCTGCATTCCCTTACCGGTCAGAAAAAGAAAACAAAACAAACAAAAAAGAGTCAAAAGGGAGATATAAGTGGAACAGTGAGAGTGGCTTCAACAGAAGTGTTAAAAATAATGCTTTTAATACTTAATTTATTTTTATTTTCAGAATTGTTCCTAAAATCATAAATGATACTTCTTTTAGAAGAAATGGTTTTTTAAAACTATCTCTGTGGTGCTCCTAGGTTAATGAACCTCCCATTTATTTTTTGATCTATTTTACCTATTAAGAAAATGTCCAAAAAAGTCAGACTTTGTGTGTGTGTGTGTGTGTGTGTGACCAGCAAGGGGATCACAACCCTCGGCTTGGTGTCGTCCGCACCACGCTCAGACAGTGGGCGCACCGGCCATCCCTACATAGGATCCGAACCCACGGCCTCGGCACTCTGAGCGCCGCCGTCTCCCGAGTGAGCCACAGGGTTGGCCCAAAGTCAGACATTTCTTGAAGGTATGTTAATTAATATTACTTCTAGAATAAAGTCATAATGGTAAGGTAGTTTCTGAAGTAAAATCATACACTGCTTTTTATTTCCACAAACTGCTTCCAATTCAAAACCAAAATTGTGTTATGTTATACCTTACAGCACAACCCAGATGGTTTGATGAATTTTTATTTTGAAACTAAGTCTAAAACTTATGTGATCCATATACTCAAAATCACTTTTTATTCTTTTTTAAAAATATCTTGAAGTTTAATTTTACGATTGCCTCGAACTCCTCTCTCTGGAAGTCTTGCATGGCCTATAGGCAAATCCAAGAAAATTGTGACGAGTAGGGCAGGTGGAATCTTTCCTGGTAACTGCTAGAGGGGGGAACAGTGGTTCCATTAAACTTTCCATTTTCTGGGCCAATGTTATTGGTCTTGATATTGTAGTTCTTTTGTGTGAGCTTTTTAATGAGCTGCTTAGAGCAGAGTATTAATGACAAGGAAGTCATAGTTTGAGAACTTATTGAGCAAGACAGAGGTGTAAAGAGAAAAGATCCATGACCACAGACTGCATGCAAACATTGTTCAGCCATCTTGTAAACCAATGTTGTTCATTTCCAAGAGATCCAGGTAGGGAGCGATAGCTCAGGAGAAACCAGCATCATGATTAGAAAAACAAGTCAGAGTACCAACCCAGCTGACAGAGAGCGTGCAGCATTGCTACGTTAGAAAAAAGAGTCCCCTTATTCTAATTAGTATTGCATTAGTCCGTTTCTGTTGCTTAAAAACAAAACACATGGAACTGGTAATTTACAAAGAAAAATGTTATTGCTTACAGTTTTGGAGGCTGGGAAGTCCAAAATCCAGGGAGCACATTTGGTGAAGGCTGTGGAGGTGGTGGTGACAGTGACCCAGAGGTCTACATGGCAGAAAATGACAGAGCAGAGAGAGACTAACTTCTCATGTGCTCTTCTTTTAAAGTCCTCAGAACCACAACACGACTATCATTTTTAATCCATTCACTAAGGCACGGTCCTACAATCTAATCACTTCTTCAAGGCCCCACCTTTCAATTACCATAATAGAATTTCCCATCCTCAACTGTTACAATGGGGATTTAAGCTTCAGTGAGGTTGGGGGGTGCATGGAGTCTACTGCAAGTATTGATTCCCAAATAGCTTGTATCCTCTTGTATGCAACCACCTTATGTTCAAATGGTGATATATCACCATAATGATTATTTTATTTAAAAAGTTTAAACATGTCTATCTGTATCCTATCTTCTTTAGTCTCAGGCCAGAAAAAAAGTTTTTAAAATATCCATTGGCTTTGCTAATTTTTTGGTCTTTCAAAATTATTATTTTTTAATTCCCTCTGCTGATCTTGACCTTCAGTGTGCACTTCCAATCCAAAGCACAATGCATCTAACTGGTGTATCTACCAATGTCTGCTGCATGTGCCTGTCACACTCAGACCACAGGCAACCCTCAGGATCATGCACTCTACATGTTCAATACAGATTTATCACTACAACTAGAATTTTATTTTATTTTAGTAAACAAATAGCAATTATGGTTTGTCATGGTTTTAATTTCGATTTTTCTATGTCGAAGTGTTAGTCTGGGCCCTCTGAGAAGCAGGTATTAAGGTGAGATTAACAATGCAAGAGTTTATTAGGGAAAATTCCTATGTTAGAGAAAAAGGGAGGAGCTAAAAGAGCTGTCAAAATGAGCTGAAAGGGCCGACCCCCTGGCGCACTCGGGAGAGTGCGGCGCTGGGAGCGCGGCGCTGGGAGCGCGGCAGTGCTCCTGCCGCGGGTTCGGATCCTATATAAGGATGGCCGGTGTGCTCACTGGCTGAGCGCGGTGCGGCCGGTCACAAAAAGACAAAAAAAAAAAAAAAAAAAAAAATTAGCTGCAAGTCTGACCCTAGATGAAGGATAGAAGATGGAAAATATGGATGGAAGGCAGCATTCTAAAGTTCCGTGTAATCCACTGAAAGCTCAACAAGAACGTTAGGGTAGGGAGTCTTGAGCCAAAGTAGGCCATCTGAGTCCTGTGTCTCTTATTAACAGGACTGCCTTAATATCTCTGTCACCCTCAGCCATTGGCTAGGGCAGCCTGTGGGAAGAGTGGCCAAAGTGCAAACACAGTAATGGATTTCAGAGGGCAGCAGCTGGGCCTCTTGGTCAATTATAATGCCCATAGTTGGAGGTCAGCAAGGTGCATTTTCATGGGTGTCACAACTGCCTACCATTAAGCCTTTGGAAAAATGTTTTTCCATAGTTATGAGATACACGATTTTGGCAAAACTATCATTATAACCTTTCAAAGTGACTTTTTTTACTAGTGAAAAACATACGATGCCATATTTTTTAAAATTTCACAAAGATTCTAATAGAGGCCATTGTTAATTCATTACAGTTATTATTACTTTAAATCGATTATGATATCAACTACTATAATGACAACATTTTACTTCAAATATTTTCATGTTGACTTTAAAGAAAACATGTCTTGATTTAAAACAAAATAGTGAAGATACATAAATTTAAAACATTAAGTATTGAAGATGGCTTTGTAAAAATAGATAAGACAATAAACAATGAGATGGGCTCAAAATCCTTTAAAAAATACTTTAATAAGTTACCTTCCTTATTTCCATTTACTTTTGCAGAGAGTCCCATGAATCTAAAAGCAAGATGAACTTTCTTAAATGCCATAGAATTTTGTGACATTCCTCAAAAATATTCTTTACAAAAAAGAAATGAGTATTAAGAAATCTTACCCAACATTTTAATGATGACTAACTGATTTTTCAGAGTTTCATTTTTAAAAGTATCTAGAGAATAATAAGTAGACTTTCAGCAAGCCTTCCATATGTAACGAAGAAAGCTTGCCGTTTAATAATGCTCACCTATTGATTTATGTTCACCAATCCATTGTGACCACCATTCTTTGGGTATTTTGCCTCCAAAAACATTTGTGAGTTGTTCAAAATTGTGAATGTTGTGATTTATTGTATTTAAAAAAATATATATCAAGCCAAAGTTAAATTTCCCAATAAATATACACAGGGTATGCTGGGAGTTTGTTAACATTTGCCTTGATTTGCTATTATGTAACATTTAATGATACCTTAAGTCCTACATATTTTAGTGCATTTTCCCCAGATTAAAGGACTCAAGAAATCTGGAACACTATTTTTGTTTTAAAACATTCTATGAAAACATTTAAAAGTCATACATATATTCACAAATTTGGGGCTATAATTTTACATCTAGATATTTATCCTGAGAAAATAATTCAAAGTGTGGGGAATTAGAGTTTCTAAGACATTCTTTACAGAATATTTATTATATAAATATATTAAGAAAAATTTCAAATGAGGGAAAGTGTACAATTGTAATGTATTCACTAAATAAAATACTAGGCAAACATTAAAAATTTTGTTATAAAACTATAAAGAATTATGAACAGGATTATGATATCTTAAGTAAAGAAAGAAAAAAGTTATATATAAAACATAAGTAGCTCTATTTTAAAAAATCTTGAAAATTCTATCAGAAAAAAATGCGATTAGTATTACTTTTATATTGTTGAGTTATGTGTTATTTACTTTCTATCTACTTGTCACATTTTTTGTAACATCATTATATTGCTTTTCATAATGGAAAAATACTTAATCTTTTTCTTTCAGTAAATAAAGGTTGTAATACTTTCCAGCTCATCCTATAAGGCCAGCATTACCCCATACCAAAACCTGACAAAGACTGTACAAGAAAAATAACAACAGAGCAATGTCGTTCATGAACATAGATGCAAAATGTCTAAACAAAATTTTACAAATCTAAGTCAACAATTTATAAAATGAAAAATTCATCCTGATCAAGTATGATTTATCCCAGGAATTCAAGGTTTGTTTAATATTCAAATATTGAACAACATAAGTCACCATAATAGCCAACTTTTAAAAAATGTAATATAATTATTTCAATAGGTACAAAAAAACGCACTTGAGAAAAGCCAACATCCATTCTTTATAAAAACTCTCACCAAATTAGAAATAGAAAAGAATTTTCTTTATCTGATGCTGGCATCTGTAAACAATTCTACAGCTAACATCATATTTAATGGTGAAAGGCTAAATGCTTTTCCCCTAAGGTGAGGAACAGAAAAAGGATTTCTGTTCTCTGTACTTATATTCAATCTTGTACCAAAAATTCTAGCCAGTGGAACAAGGCAAGAAAAATAAATCAAAGGAAGTAAAATTGTTTTCATTCATAGATGACATGATTGTTTATATGGAAAATCCCATGGAATCTACCAAAAAAATTCACTTAGAACTAATAAATGAATTTAAGCCGGTTGCAGGATACAAGATCAATATATAAAAATCAATTATATTTCTATCTACTAGCAGTGAACAACCAGAAATTAAAATTTTAAAAAAGTATATCATTTAGAATTGCTTAAGATAATAAGAAGCACTTAGAAATAAATTAGTATAATGTTAGACCTGTACACTGAAAACTATAAAGTATTTGTGAGAGAAATTTAAAGACCTGAATAAATTAACCTTTTATTCATGGATCAGAAGGTTCAGTATTGTTAACATGTTAACTCTCCTCAAATTGATCTATAGATTTAATTCAATTTCAATCAAAATCTCAGCAGGACTTTTTAAAAAAGAAATTAACAAGCTGATCCTAAAATTTATGTGCAAATGTAAAGTACTTAGAATAGTTAAAACAGTTTAGAAAAAGAAAAACAAAGTTGGGGGAGTAACACTACTTGATCCACCACTTACTATAAAACTAAAATAATCAAGGCAGTGTGCTATTGGTATGAAGATAGACAAATCAGTGGAACAGAATTGAGCATCTAGAAATAGATCCACATATATACGGACAATTAATTTTCAACAAAGGTGCAAAGGCAATTCCGTGGAGAAAGAATAGACTTTTCAACAAATGATGCTAGAATAATTGGATGCATATAGGCAAAAACAAAAAATTCAATCCGGGCCGACCCCGTGGCTCACTCCGCGGGTTCCGATCCTATATAGGGATGGCCCGTGCGCTCACTGGCTGAGCGCGGTGACGGCGACACCAAGCCAAGGGTTACGATCCCCTTACCGGTCACAAAAAAAAAAAAAAAAAAAAATTTCAATCCATATCTTGTGCCAGATATAAAAATTAACTGAAAATAGATCACACACCTAAGTGTAAATCCTAAACTGTAAAAATTATATGCGATAACATAGGAGAGGGCTGGCTGGTTAGCTCAGTTGGCTGGAGTGCAGCATTATAACGGTAACGTAGCAGAAAATATTTGTGACCTACATTTAGGCAAATATTTCTTAAATGTAACCTCAGAAGCATAATCCATAAAAGAAAAAAATACATAAATTATACATCATCAAAATTGCAGTCTTCTGCTGTTTTAAAAGACACAGTTAGGAAAATGAAAAGAAAAGCCACAGACCATTAAAAAATAGTTTCAGAGTATTTACCTGACAAAGGACTTAGAATATGTAAAGAACTCTCAAAACTTAGTAAGAAAACAAACACCCAATTTAACAATGAGCAAGAGATTTGGAAGACAGTTCACCAAAATAAGATGTACAGATGGCAAATAAGCACACGAAAAGTCACTCATCGTTAGCCATTATGGATATTCAAGTTGAAACCACAATGAGTTAACGTTGCATATTACATTAGGATAGCAAAGATTACAAAGACGGGCTGTACCAGGTACTGTCGAGGATGTGGAGCAACTGGAAATCCTGTGAACTGATGATGGGATGTAAAATGGAACAATCACGTGGAACATCGTGTGGCAGTGCCTTCAAAAGAGAAACATACATGGATCAATGAACAATATGATCTGACCATTGTATTCCTGGATATTTACCCACAAGAAGTAAAATATGTTCATACAAAGATCCACACATGAAAGTTCACAAAAACTTTACTTGTAATAGCCCAAAACTGGAAACAACCGAAATGCCAACAGATAATGGACAAATTGGGGTGTACCCGTATAAGCCGTGCAACTGAGCCATAAGAAGTAGAGGAATAAATAAGGAACAGACTACTGATATATACAACAATATGAATAAAATTCAAAATAATTGTGCTGAGCAAATAAGCCTGAAGCTCGGCCATAAAGTGTATGTACTATATTATTCTATTTTTTTGAAATTCTTTACAATGCAAACTGTAAGGAGAGAAAGCAAACCAGTGGTTGTCTGGCTACAGATAAAGGAAGGACAGGGAGTGGCAGGACAACCGAGAGGCATGAGGAACATTTTGAAAATAATGGATATGTTCATTATATTGATTGTGATGATGCTTTCACATATGTATACCTATGTCAAAACTTATCAAATTGTACATATCCGATATGTATAGTTTATTGTTTGTCAATTAAAGCTTAATTAAGAAAAACAAACAAAAAACCCTGGATGAATAGGTTTAACAGTAGATGGACACAGCTGAAAAGATACATAATAAACTAATCCTTGGGGAAAAGATTATTAAATTTTTCATTAATTACTATAATTAATGACAAATAATTAATTTTGTTATTAAAATATAACATGTATAAGGAATATAAGGTGCATTCCCCTTTATATTAAAAAAATTCACATTGAAATAAACTTTTATTCTTTTTTTAAAACATTTTTACTATTTAATGTTAGCAAACACTGTCCTTCCCTCCCCCCATCTCTAGTGTCTTTAGGTTTGTTCTGTCCTTCTGAAAGTTCAATGTATTGTTGTAGTTCTTTTCTTTATTTTCTTCTTTCTTTCTTTCTTTCTTTCTTTCTTTCTTTCTTTCTTTCTTTCTTTCTTTCTTTCTTTCTTTCTTTCTTTCTTTCTTTCTTTCTTTTTCTTTCTTTCTTTCTTTCTTCTCCTCCCTTCCTTCCTTCCTTTCTTCCTTCCCTCTTTCCTTCCTTCCTTCCTTCCTTTTTTCCTTCCTTATTAGCACTTAGCACCCACTTATGAGTGAGGATGTGTGAGATTTCTCTTTCCTTTAAAAAAATGTCTATTCATCTCCTTTGCCCATTTTTTAATTGTATTATGGGGGGTTTTTTACTATATAGTTGTTTGAGTTCTTTATATATTCTGGATATTGATCCCTTGTTAGATGTATAGTTTCCAAATATCTTCTCCCATTCCATAGGTTGTCTTTCCACTCTGTTGATTGTTTCCCAACTTACAGAATTTTTGTCAGAAAGAGAACCTAAAGATCACTTTAGGTGGATGTGCTTCTGTTTCACATTACATACTGAGGACCTCTAGGATTAAGTCATGGGATCCAATTTTAAATTCAAATTTCCATATAATTCTAAGGAAAGCAATGACTAAGGAAAACTTGACTGAGGAAAACCTTTATCACTAAACATGAGGTGCCATAGATAGTAGTATATTACATCATAAAATTTTAAAACCTGAACTTGAATTTTCAAAAGTACTTAACATAGAAGGCATCATATTTTCTTGTTTTCTCCTGCAAGTTCCTAGGCAATTTGAGTGGATATTCATCAGTGAACATAACAGAAAAATGGGTTCTCTATGAAGGATGTGCTTTGAATGAAGGATGCATTTTCCCAGGCTTTCCTTTCCATGGCTTCTCCTTGCGAAGTGAGGCCAAGCACAGTAAAAATCCTCACTATGATAAAGCCTAAAAGCCATGGAATCATCAGGGGAAACACTATTCTGCAGAGAGAAAACATCAAATATAAAGATCTTAAAGCAAAACATGTTTGAGAAACAAGGGAGAGTTTTAGTATATGCAGTTAGAGGATCCAGACAATGTAGGATCTTGTAGGGCACGGGTTGGGAAACTTTTTCTCTACAGAACCAGATAGCATTAATAAATAAATATTTTAGGCTTTGCCTCCGTAGGGTTTCAGTTGCAACTCCTCTGCTGTTAGAGTGTGAAAGCAGCCATAAGATAATGCATAAGTGAGTGGGTGCAGCTGTTTCAATAAAACTTTATTTCTGGACATTGAAATAATAATATCATATTATTTTCAATGGCCATGAAAATGATACTTCTTTTGATTTTTTAAACATCATTTAAAATGTAAAAAATCACTCTTTGCTCTTAGTCAGTACAAAAACAGATTGTGGGCTGGATTTGGCCTGAAGGTTGTAGTTGGTTGACTGTTGTGGTAGGGTGTGATGATGACTTTTGAGTTTTGTCCTGAGAGCGGCAAGAAGCTTTTGGAGGTTTTCAACATGGGAGTGAAATAATTTGAAAATAAGAGGTCTGGTTAGGATACATTTCTTATAGCCCAGACAAGAAATAATAGTGGCTTAATCTAAGCCAGATAATGATTTCAAACCCCTACCACGGGATAGGGGTAGTGAACAATGACTAAATTCAGGATAAATGAAGGTAGGGCCTTCAAAGTTGTTGATGAAGTGGATAAGTGGAGTGAGACAATGAGGAGGATGTAGTATGACCCTAAGCTTGGGGTTCTATAAGTGGGTGAATGGTGGTGTCATTGACTGACTATGGGGGAGATGTGTTCTACATTTAACTCAGAATATGTCAAGGTTTTTCCAAAATTAAGTTCAAGTTACTCATTTTTAATCCATTTTCTATGAAGGACCTCTAAACTCACCTAAATTATAAACACATACTGTTATATGCACAGTCACACCCACCTTCATTTCTAAACCCTCGACCCTGCCTCTAGCATGGGTTAAGCACAAACTCCCTCATGCCTAGAGTAAGACCACGGCAGTCGTCCTCGTCTCCATCTAAAAGAGCTGGAAATCACTCTTCCCCACCTCCCAACCCTCACCATTTCACCACCACTATGTGCCTCATGTCTCTGGGGACTAATGTCCTTACGTCCTTCATCTGTAAAATACCCACATAAATCGTCCTGATCAACGAACTTGTCCAGGTGAAAGGCTGAATTGGACAGGATTCTGGGACAATAGGTATAAACCAGGATTACCATGGGAAAATTGGTACGTGTGGACCACCTGTTTAGCCTGGTTTATGTCAATTACCACTTAAGCTCTAGGCATCCCTCTGCCCCCAAAATTATAGTCCTCACAAAGCCTTACATACCCTCTATGGTGCTACCATCTTCCACCCTTCTCAACTCCTAAAACCCTTCCATTGCACCCTCTGGATCCAATAGTCCATCATCAGCAACCCCCCACGTTGTCTACTTCTTCTGCAGACGTTCTCTTCATTGTCTTTGGCTCCCCTGAGGACACAGCTTCCCTTCCAGGCTTCTCAAGTGCTGGCTGTTTTTTCTTCCATGGTCCATATGCCACCAGGCCAGGAGACAGGTGATGCGTCCTCCTTGTTCTTCACAGATATTTCCAGAATTTTCTCCCCTTCTCTTCCATAAAAATTATTGCCGCTTTGACTCTCATGTAATCAGACTCTGCCATTGTCTCTGTCTTCCAGAGTCCGGTCAGTCTGTCTCATTTCTTGATATTTTAGCTCCTGAACACTGTCCCACTCTCTGACACTACTCTTATTGGTGATTTTCATCCACACAGATCAGTCTCCAGCTCTTCTCCCATGATCTCATGCTCCACGTTACCTCAACCACTCATTCCCAGTCAGACGCTAAACCTCGTTTCTACCAAAGACTGCAATGCCTCCATTGTCTCAATTTTCATGGTTTTAACTTTCTAATCACTGCATTCTACCTTCCTAGCTCCTCCTTTTTATCAGTTAGCTATTGTTTTATAACAATATAACCCCATAACTCAGTGGCTTTAGATAACAGCTCTTTATTATGGGTCTATGGGCTGGTTGGACAGTCGTGCCAAGCTAGGCTGCACTTGGCTGATCTCATGGAGTCTTACTCATTGGTGGCCCACTGGCAGTAGGCTGTGGGCTAGCTTGGTTGGCTTCAGTTGGGATTACTTGGCTCTGCTTCATGTGATGTCCCATCTCCCAGGCTTGTTCTTATAGCAGAGCCAGAGGTACAAGGGAATGAGTGGAAGGGCTTAAGGCTTCATGCTCTGAGATGACAGGTTGTCACTTGAATCATATTCCATCAGTGAAAGAAAGTCACAAGACCAGCCTAGAGTCAAGAGACTGGAAATGGACTCCACCTCTTCATGCAAGGAGAGGCATGGATCCAAGTAGAGATTGAAAATCAGGACCATTTTTGGCAATCAGCCTATCATATCCCTCTATGACCCTGATCTTACATTCTTAAATAGCACCAGACCTACAGTCTACTACACCCACTTTTCCAATGTGACCTCATCCTCTCATGTCGTCACTTCCCTCCTATCTAGCTCAAATGTAATGATCAATCATTACCATTATTTCCTTGCATTCATCCTCAATTCCATACCATTCTCTTATCTTAGGTAACTGGTTTGTCTAAATCACAGCTCTAATTCAATTTGCCTTTCTGTCAACTCCACACCTGTGTTCCTATTGAAGAAGGTGGCTGGAGAAAAAAACACAACCACACTGACTTGTCTGACTTCAAATTCAAGGCTACAAACCTCACGGAGGTCCTCAAAGCTGCTGGCATTCACTCTCCGCTTCCCTAGCACAACTGTTCTTATATCAGCCAGATAATGATTTCAAACCTTCTCTCTCCTCAGATCTCCGGTACTGGCTCTCCTGTGCTCACTCTTAGCTGGTTCACTCTTTCCTAACTTAGAGAGACGATGTAAGCACTGAAAGGAGGACGTTCACACACGGCCACCTCATCTGCCACCGATCACCATCTCTGTTTCCTTGTACTGCCTGAGGAGCAGTGGCCCACCTGCCTGAGGAGGCCAAAGCCATCCACTGCTGCTCTAAATTCCATTCCCTCTTTTTTTCTTTCCTGCATCATCCATTTTACCTGATGTGTTAAATCATCCTTTCAACAAGAAGAGGCTTTGAAAAGCAAAAATTAAGCAATAAGGTGTGACAGACAATGTGGTTATTGTGTGGTAATGAACTCCGGAGGCATTAAAAGTTTGATATATTGCTGAGTACCACTATTTCCCTTGGGTGTAATTAAAAGCTGCAAAGCCTGCCCTAGAGTCGCTGATGTAAATAATCCTCCTTGTAGATAAATATGTTTCCAACTATTGTATGGGTGCTTTACTAGTATTCAATTATACCACACGATAAAAACATAACTAAAGATGATTCTGAATGAACATTTGAGAACAATCAGAACAGCCCAAAAGATTAAACCTAATTCTAATAGTATAACTGTATGAAATTAGTAAAAGCAACTACAACAATTACTAATACAATTACAAATATCACAGTAATAGCAACAACAAAAGACTTCTAAACATCTGTAATCTCAGATAATCTTTCACGTGTTATAGACTTAAAAAATAAGCCCATTAAATATTTAACATTTAAATATTTCAACGGGGATGGATTAACCAAGCAGAAATTAAATCTGAAAATTGAAGCCTATTCAACCTCATGTGACTCCTAATTTGACCACACTGTTAAAAAAAGTCATGAATGATTAGGGAAAAGTAAAACCTGGATATTAACAAAATTTTATTAATTTTTAAAGTTGACACTGGTGTATGGTTATGCTTTTTGCTACAGTCCTAATTCTTAAGAGGTACATTCTGAAATACTCAGGGATAAAATGATGTGATGTCTAAGATTTGCTTCAAAATAATGCGGTGGGGGTAGGTGGTTTAAAGACGGTCACAGACGCCTGTGCGTTAACCGCTGGGTGATGAGCAGCGGGGGTAGGTGGTTTAAAGACGGTCACAGACGCCTGTGCTTTGTTAGCCACTGGGTGATGAGCAGCGGGGGTAGGTGGTTAAAGATGGTCACAGACGCCCGTGCGTTGTTCACCGCTGGGTGATGAGCCCATGTGGGTTGATTAGACTATTCTTTCCATTTCTGTGAACGTTTGAAATTTTCAATAAAAAGTTTTTTAAAAAAACTGTTTGCTTCAGAAATGGTTCCTCTCCACTGATCATTCTGCATTACTGCATATTATATGCACTTTGGTGAAATAATTCATTATAAGGTCAAGTTATTTTTTAAAAAAACAGCATATTCAGTGATACATGAAATCCCATTTCTTTCATTTAATAGTTTTACATTATTGAAAAGGAAGTACTGACTATCATCAAAAACATAAGTTGAATTAGTTTAAACCAGCAAGAGGAAAGAAAATGATAGAACTTTGGGCATGAGTCATTTAATTATTAGAGTTGAGATTCTCATGAACGCAGGCGAGTATCTTATTTGAACTAAATTGAGAGACATGCTGGAAGAACTGATCTTAAAAAATCAAATTGTAAAGGACAAAGTTCTTCTGAATAGAGTCATAGCGGTTTTTTACCAATAAAGTATAAAGAATTCTATTAACAATATAAAATAAAAGGGAAAGATGGAGAAATGAGCAAATTTGGTTTCAGAAATAATTTGAAAGATCGCCAAACACCATACCTTCCCTCTTTAAATGGAAATTATATTTCATTAGCATTTCATTTCTATTTTGTATTTCAGATGCCTTCCTAAGACCACTGATGAGTTCTAACAAAATCGGTTTGTTCAATGACTACAGTAGGTCTAGGCATGGAATATCATCTGGAGACCATTCAGCTCTAGGCACTTCCTGCCTTCATACTGTTATTCTAGCCTTTATTCACTGAAGAAATATTTATTGCTTTTCCTCTGTCTGACACTGTGCAAGGCACCAGAAATATGATCATGAACAAAATACTGACATTTGGCAAATAGTATTTCAGGTTGTGAGGCGCAGACTCTAAGTAGTCACCAAAAGCCAACGGACTATGGTAGTCACGCATGACCTATTCACCAAATTTACCAATTCACTGGTTTACTACATTTTAAAAAGTTTTTTTTCTTGGCCACAGAAAGTCATATTGGGTGGATTGGCAGAGCCTAAGAGATAGGCGGGAAGATGGGACTCTGGGGACTTCGAACTCTCCTCCTTGCCCTAAACTCCTCTTTTCTCTAACTCCTCTTTACCCATTCTCCCATCTCTGACCCTCACCTCCCCCTTTCTCTGAACTTTATCTCCCCAACTCTCTAACCCAGATGCTCAATTTCCCTGACTCTGCCCTCAGTCCCCTTAGTCCCCCAGGGCAGGCAGGCAGGTGTGCTGTGTCCCAATTCTCCACTCTCACTCCCCAGCACAGAGTTCCCACTCTGTCCCAGCTCCCCACATGCAGCAGCAGGAAGCTCAGCCAGGAACAGATGAGATATTTAAATGCAGTTATGAAAACCTATCAACTAGAACTTTTTAAAAATGCTTGACAACTATTATAAAGCATTTCATTCAACATAACTATCTTTCGAGTTTATGAATAATTATAAAAAGCAAGTGGTTAGAAATCAGAAAATTTTAAAAAGTAGTCCTTGAATGAATTGATTCTTTGATGAATTGGCTTTTGCAAATTTGTCTTTTGTTGAAATGTCATTTGGCAAATGATGTGGCTTCCAAGATTGACCAAGACAGGAGAGCCATGCAGGTGGCATTAAGTTTGTCTCTAGAGCTAGTTACTTCACTTTCCCTATGCCCACCTCAGGTTCTAGGACAAGGGAAGAATGAACAGCCACCCATTCATAGCTAAAGAGACTTGGCAAACCCTGTGTGTATGTACGATAGCCGGGTTCTTGCACTGAATTTTCTTATATTAAAAGCGAGGCTCTTCTCTAGAGATGAAAAGCTTTAATCTATTAATACAGGACATTTCTCAAAGCATGTTATGCTCAGTGCTGTCTTTGTTAGATGTTCTGCCAAAGATCCATTTTAATCTCAAATAAATTTGGGAAATGTGGGACACTCTCCCTTCTTTCTTAATGATTCATAATGCACATTGGGATATTACATTCCTGTAATAAACTATGAAAAAACGTTTCCACCTAAATCTTGCCTTCATGCTGTGGTTTTTATGGTCATTGTTGCTATTTTATTCTTCTTTGATTTATTTAAATAATTCTGTTATTGTTGTGAGGTCATGCAGGACATGCTCTACCATTTTGACACTTTGGGAGTTAGTTTTATGCTCTTTTTCATTCTAAAGTTTCTTCATGAAGAGCCTACACTTGACAGGGTGTGGGGAAGGAAGCGTAGAGGGGGTTAGCTTACACAAATCTGTGGTGCATGAGCACATCATCTTAAGCAATCAGGGCTGTGCTGCAAACTAACAGATGAAATCCCATAAGTGATGTGATCAAAAATTCTGAAATTAACAAATTATAATTGATGCAGTGATAGCTGTAGGCAGCTCAGGGAAAACTATAGGCAAAAAAAGGTGCTAATCCCATATAAGGCCTGAAAACGGCAATATTAAGACTTACATTGAATAAATTCAGCAGAATGAAGGCCAAAAAGTCATAATAAAAAATAATGTAAGTGAAATCGTCACTTTCTCCAGGGGCCGATGAAGACCCTGAGTAAAAATAAGTTAGGTTTGATTTTGCTCTGCTGTTTATCCAGCTCAACCCAGACAGAAATCTTGCTGACAGATTCAAGGCACACCTTCCAGCACTTATAAGTGGCAATTGCTCCACTAGCATTGTTCCCCATTTCATTCCAAACACTTGTGACTTCCGTGACCTCGCTCTGTCTGCACCTTCCCAATGAATTCCAGGACACCTAGAACAAAATGGCAGTCCCAATCAAAGTTATTATTTCCCACTGCCTCCTGTATATAATAGTAAGTATTCTAGACTTTCACCAAGTTTTCTTTATTGCTTCTTAATTTTTTCCACCTCTAGCCATTTTCTTCTTCTCTATTCTGAAAGGTTTAATTTTGGTATTATACTAGTCTCTATTTTCTATTACTCACAGTGACAAACAAATATATAAATATAAATAAATAAATAGTATCCTACTCTCTGCAATCCAATGCTTAATTTCTGGTACTTCTACTGAGTATAAGTTTGTCACTTTTGATTTAATATTTCTAAATTCTCAAATCCCAGATTGTTCACTTTTTAAAACCATAAAACCTTAAATGAGGATATAAGGGAAAAAAAGTAAATACCTTACTCTCCCCACATTGCCCTCAACCCTTTCTTTAATTCAGTCTCAAATCATAATATAGAGCATATTTGAGATCTATGTTGTTTGATTTCCACATTGCTTATGTTTGGGGGGTTCCTAATAACCTCATATAATACATAATCACCTTATTATTTTGCAACATGGAAATGTTTTTTACTGGTATAAAATCCTCTTATTTATGCACCCAAAAAGAAAAAAAAAAAGTAAATGTTCAACTCTGAAAAATGAAGTTTAGAGTATGCTGAAATACCTAAATAAATCTGTAAGTGGCTCATAAATAACTGAACAGACCAACAAGCTACCTCAATTATACCAAAAAATGATTACTCAGTGCCCCATATTATATCATTTGTGGTAAAAAGATTTTGAAGTTAAATATAAATTTAAACTGCTTATGGTTTCCAAAAAGGCCTGTCTGCTAAGGTGGAATTTTCCATGCTTGATTTCAGCCCAAAGGGGAAACATTGATGGAGAGTTGAAGAAAATGCTCCACAAAGACAAATGATTTATGAAGGTTAAAAAACCTTTTAAATTTTACCATAAAGAAATTATTTTGAGAAAACATAGTGTAAAATATTTATTTTAAAATCTCTACATGAATTTTTATATGCTGAAAAAGTTATGTTATTGGGGGATATTTATTTTCACTCTAAGATAAAAGCCCACATTGCTTTATACTCAAAATA
The DNA here is from genome assembly GCF_027409185.1 of Cynocephalus volans. Classification (NCBI taxonomy): domain Eukaryota; kingdom Metazoa; phylum Chordata; class Mammalia; order Dermoptera; family Cynocephalidae; genus Cynocephalus; species Cynocephalus volans. The sequence goes on along the minus strand of NC_084464.1, from coordinate 10,116,991 downwards.
AGAATACCAACCTCATTTAGAACCTCCTGATGAATAATTTTTAAAAATTTTGCAGATAGACAAAACTTTGCTATCAAATACTACTTGGAGAGTGACTTTGAATATCTTATTTCTCATCTAGAATTTGTCACAACAATGCACCTCACTGTCTTGCAACTGTTGCGTACATCTCACCTCCTTCATGAAGTCTTTCCAGATTAACTCCACTTGAGAGTTTATGTGATGTTCATCTTCAAGTTCTCTTTTATGGTGAAACCCTTAGCAGTGTGTAGAGATTTCTTCTTTAGATCACAGGACTGGCAAGCACAGGAATCAGATCTATTTCTAATGTTGTGTCGTCCAAAACTCCTCGTCCAGGAAGGTGATCTTTCAAGATACACACATACTACATACACCCACTCCAACCTGCCGCTCTCTGAGCTTAGAAAAAATAACCATCTAACTGTAGAAAACATCCTTACACCTACACTAGCAATACTATCATTAAACTAGAAAAATAAAACAGAAAGTGAAACAAGAAAAAATGATTTTCTTTAGAGTGGGATAATAGTTATCCTCAAATATATGAAAATGCTCCATAGTAAGTAGAAGCAACAGAAATGTGAATTTTTTCACTTATGAATGGCTGAAGAAGTTAAGAAAAATAGAATGAGCTTCACTAAGAAACAGTGAATTCCTTCAGCATTGGAAGACTTCAAACTTAAGTTGGATTAGCAATTGAGATATCACAGAAGAAACTCAGGATTTGAACTGAACCATATCAACTCTGAGGCACCTTCATACTCTGAGGTTATTACCTGTCCGACCCACTGTCTGATTTTCTGGAGATCTTTGCTAATTTATTTTAGGCATCTGGCATTCAGGCAATTGCCAACACCTAGAATTCTTAAAGAAAAGTTTAAATCCTTAGCAGAGCCATTCTTATCTCTCCTTTCGAATGCTATTTGTTTTAAAGTATGTTTAAAAACCTTCATTGGAATTAGCCACTGATGAGCTTCTGGTAAAGAGCTTCTACTGGAAAGATAAGTATTCAGAAGATAATTGCACCAGGAAATCAGAATTTTTCTTCAGTTAGGTATCATTTTTCAAAAATCAATCTAACGTGGTCTATTAATGTGTTGGAGAATAGTAAGCCTTCAGAGACATAAATACTGAAGCCTTCTTTCTTTTGAAATAATGCTAACAAAAGGTTCTCAGGAAATTTTTCTCTGACACTGAAATAAATATATGTGATTCATCATCGGAGAATTAGGAATGGGTTTTCAGCTACTTAGTTTACTGCTACTGCAATGCACAGCTGATTTGGGTACCCACGGTGGGCAAGATTCATAAAGCAGATCTAGTCCCTTCATGTATTTGTTTGGAAAAGGAGGAAAAGGTCCTCCCACTGGGCTTAGAGCCCCTAACTCTTCTTCCCCTCTCTGCTTCTTTGGCTTTCCCAGTCTCATGATAAATTTGTTGCAAACAGGTGAGAGAAAGCAATGGTTGGAGAAGAGTATTTGCAAGTGCAAAACCAGTTTGGACAAGTCAATCAGCCTGTAGGTCTCTTCTGAAGTCTCAAGGTCTTCATTGCAGTAATGCATCCTTAGTTCCAACCATGTTATGGCTTTTCTCTAGTAAATCTTCCGTGATAAAGGCCACTCAGTCTTCTGGCTGCTAGCATTATTTTAAATACCTTTCCTTATTTCTCCTCAGTGTACTTATATAATCACATAAGTATTCCATTTATCTGTGCCAGATGTGGCAAATTTACAGTTGCAGGTTGTATCTGCCAAATCTGATATCGTTTTGTGAATCAGTGCTTTAAGATTTTTTTTTTAATCTCAATGTCTTCAGTTTTGCCATAGATCCCACCAGTTCCAGATGCCTTATATAGGCTGACGTTCACACTTTCATGTTACCTGTCTAGCCCCATAGGCATTTGAGTTTACATCTCTGAATTTTATGCAAAAATACTTCCATATGGACCCACAAGTTTTTATGTCTCTCTGTCATACTGCAAACTGAGGGTAGGATATGTCTCATCCACTGCATGTTTCTTAACATCTAAAACAGTGCGAGGCATTGAATATTGTATAGGTTTGGCAAACACTTAATATTTGAGGGAAAAAGTAAATATCAGAAAAAGAAGTCTGTGCTTCTTAGAGTTTCTTATGCATGTGTGCAGGACAGAGTGAAAATTTGACTTTATTCTGACTCTATGCTAAATAAAACTCCTGTTCCTTATTATGGCCTAATAAGTGGAAACATTTTTTTACAAACAGGTTTAAAATTTTTATTTTATTTTTTACAGAGGGCAAGGATTGGTGGAAGAAAGAATATGACTTTGTTAAGACTAAAATAAGCACTTTCTTTCATCTAACGGGGTCCTGGGCTTGATTATAAACTCCCTGGAGGAGAACTCAGTGGCCATTTGACATTCTCGGCACACACAGGAAGAGAGATTTTAATAAGAGTTACTTGGGCATCCCCCCACCCCCCAGTGTCCAGACAAGTCTCATGGAAATAGAGTGTCTATTTAAATAAATATGACCTTAAGTCTGCCGTATGAATTTGGATATGCTTCTCCCTGAGCAAGACCTACCTTGAACTGAACAATTTTAAGAAAAATTTTGAGGATGGAAGGCTAAAGGTTTGGAATAAACCACACAGTCAAGAACAGGGACAATTTATAAACACGCACTGAGTGCGTGAGTATATGGGGACAGGATATTTCAAACTAAAAAGATATAATTTGAAATTGAGATTTTTTTCACAATCATGACTACCTATTTTTGGCACATCACTCTTATTCCTTTCTCGCTCCTTTCAACTTTCTATTTAACATTTCTTTCCTATAAATTCATTTATCTCCTTCTCACCATCCTACTGTTTCTCTGGCCAGTCAGGATACATCATTTTTCTAAACAATTCAGAGTCACGTCCCCGTTCACAAACACCCACGTTGCCACCCCACTCTCATGACTGGTTCCACTTAAAACATGCACATATCAGATACCAGTCTTCAAAAGCCATTTCAGGTACAGTGTCCAGCCAGCACATTTAAAATACAGAAACAAGCACATGCTTGGGAACTTTTATTGAATGGTAAAACATTTGTGCTGCTACTTCCCCTAGAAATCAGTGGATTTTGGAAGGCCACGTCTTCTCTCACAGACACTCAGATGTTCTTAATTCTTTTCCTCTCAGCACGTTGGATGGCATGCCTCTTTCATTTATACACTCAACTCCTAGACAAGAGGCTAAATCAGACTTTCAGAGCCAGGCTGTCCCTGGACTTACTTTTCTTTTCTTTAGTCTTACCCTGCATTGGCACATGAATTTTTTTTGCAGTATTTCCTGCAATACTGTTTTTATTTAGTTGCAATGTGTTCTGTAAGGTTACACACCATTCCTCTTGATAAATTTCTGCAGTTTTCATTGCCATACCTTAACATCTACAGCCTGTGGCTAACTTTTTAGAGAAATATATGACCTCTCTGTCATCACACAAAAGCAGAGTTGACCACATCTCCTTTGAGAGTTTTCCAACAGCTCCCAGGACAAGTATTGTGATTCTTTCACTGCCTGATTGAGTGCTATCTATAGCCTGTCCTGAGGCCAAGAAATGATATGGAAACTGAGGAGAAACTATGAAAAAGTGTGTATAACAATTCTTAAAGCACCCCAAAAAGAAAAGCACTATTTAATCTATCTTGCCAGTTAGAGACACAAAGAATATAGTCACTCAAGGGACTGTCTTTCTTGACTTATGGTTTTCTACCATTTCATCAGTCAAATGTCCAAAGGAAGCTGATTTAATATTTTTCAATGGCCTAAAATGCCAAAATGATCATTTTTCAAAGAATTGTTTCTTCATTTAGACACACTGTCCAGGAGTCGTTTCATGAAGGGTTCTCTTATTACTACTGGACAGCAGTCCTTTGCAAACCACTGTTAAGGAAAAGATTATTCATGAGAAACTTCTAATTATTTATATTATACAAAAGTTTCCATAGAATTATGAATAACCTCAAATCAAGAATACTGCAAAAGAATACATTTCTATTTAACTCTAATTAACATGGAAGAAACTGCATTTACATGTTTCTTGCTATTTTTCCCTTTTTTTTGGTATTTTTAAAAATTTGTTTATTATTATTATTTTTTTGCATTGTAAGATGTTGCATTGTAGTTGGGGGGGAGAGGGGAAATCGGTGGGAGATAGAGTGGGAGGAGGAGGGAGGGAAGGTCGGGTGTGGTTGAGATGTGTGGCACCCCTCTCATTCTGTCAGGGGAGCCTGGGGACTTCCATGGTGGCTTGGTGGTCACTGCTGGGCTGAGTGTGGACATCAGAGGGGCATGGCTGATACCCTCAGTGCCCTCCCCTCAGCTTGGGAGCTCAAGATGCTTCCAGCAGGGCCTAGGTGGTTGCTGCTGGGCTAAATGCAGACATTGGGGGCTGTGGCTGAGACCCAAGGTCCCCCATTGCCTCAGCGTGGGAGTGTGGGATGCTTCTGGAAGTGGCCTGGTGGTCCTCACTGGACTGGATGTGGTAGTCAGGGCATGGCAGACTACCTTCTTACTTCTAAAATGGAGGAACCTCCTATGGGGACCAGCGCTTGAACCGTGTGGTTGAACTAAATTGCTGCTTTGCTGCTGATTCCCTGGGAAAAGCTTTTTGTGCAGCTCAGGGTTTACTTGCTGACCTTGTAAGCACTTCTGAGTCTTGTGAGGTCTGGTACACCTGGGTTGTATGGAAACTCTGGTTTGGGCCTGAGTCTTTTCAGCAAACTGCATCCCCTACAGTTCTATATTCCTGACCAGTCTCCACTGAGTGGGTCTGTGCTGATTGGAGGGCAGATCAGTTGTCCATGCTAGGCCCCAATGTTCCCCTGGTGGGCCTGTCTCCCCCATGTCTCATACTCCAAACACTTCCCATGGGATGGGCCATGTGCCAACCCTTCCACGGTCTGATGGAATCCCTTGCAATGACTCACCAGCCTCTGAGTGGCTCCTCTTTTCCATTGTCTGTGGCCCCTTGTTCCTATGTGGGTCCACAGGAACGCACACACTGGTCTTGCTTGCCTAAGGGCCACCAAGGCCTTCTTTTCTCCTGCAGACTCAAATGACATGTGGACAAATGAGCACCAGCAGTCCAAAGGCGCTCCTCCAGAGAGAGTGGTAGGTAGGCTGTAAAAAAAAAACAAAGCAAAGAGTACACCTGGGATCCTAAGCAGGAACTTAGGGCAGCCCTCTCCACCCAGAAGCAGGTAGGAAGCAGAGCACATGCAGGGTCCTAGGCAGGAGCCGAGGGCAGGATCCCCTGCATGGAAGCAAGTAAGGAGTATGCTGGAAAAACCACTTCTGCACTGGTGACCCACTACAGCCACCACCACAGTCACAGCTGCTGAAAAAGTGACTCAACACCACAGCAGTAGCCACAGCCACTGTGCAGTTGGCCCTTTAGACACTCAAATGCTTTGACACAAGGAGAGTCATCAGGGAGGCCAGAGAAAGAAGAGGACATCTCTTTCCTCAGAGACCACTCCAGAGTAATATAAGAAGCAACTGCTCTACCAGATGACCAGACATCATTGTAGAGATATCAGAAATACAAAAACCTAAGAAAAGATGACACCACCAAAAGAATACAGTAATTCTCAAATACCAGATCCTATAGAGCAAGTAACCCTTCAAATGATGAAAAGGAATTCCAAGCAATAATCTTAAGGAAACTCACTGAGATCTGAGAAGACTCAAGTAGACAGCATAATGAAATGAGAAAAAAAAAAATCCAGGGTATAAAGGAGGAAATTTACAAAGAGATTAAAACCATTAAAAATAATGTAGCAGAATTCATGGAACTGAAAGATTCACTCAACAAAATAAAAAATGCAATCAAGAGCTTTAGCAGCAGGCTAGAGCAAGCAGAAGAAAAAAGAAAAAAAGAATTAAAAAAAATTAAGAAAACCTAAGAGAGCTAGCAGACAACCTTAAGCTCACAAACATTCAAATCATGGGTGTTCCAGAAGGGAAGGAGAAAGGAAAAGGCATAGAAAACCTATTCATTGAAATTATAACAGAAAACTTCCCAGGTATAGGGAGAGACACGGACTTTCATAGCCAGGAGGCTCAAAGATCCCCAGATTTGTCCCCCCAAAATCCTCTCTAAGACACATTATAGTCAAACTGGCAAAGCTTAGAGACAAAGAGAGACCCTTCAAGAAACAAGAGAAAAACATCAAGTCACCTATAAGGAGCCCCTATCAGACTAACAGCAGACTTCTCAACAGAAACTCTATAGACCCCATGAAAATGGGATGATGTATTCAAAATACTAAAAGAAAAAAACTGCCAACCAAGAACATTGTACCAAGCAAGGGGATTCTTTAGAAATGAGGGAAAAATAGTGTATTTTCCAGGCAAACAAAAACTGTGGGAGTTCACCACCACATGACCAGCCCTACAAGAAATCCTCAAGGAACTCCTGCATCTGGAGTCTGAAAAATGATAGTCACTACCAAGAATACGAAAGAAGGAGTAAAACCCACTGGCAGAACAAAAATGCAAACAAGAAAAAGAAACTAAATCTTACCACTGCAAAAAACCATGATAACAATGTAATAATGCTCCTGTTTATTTCTGATTTCTGTAATTTCAGTCTTCTCTCTTTTTTCTTGGTCAATCTAGATAAAAGTTTGCCAATTTTGTTATCTTTTTAAAGAATCAACTTTTGGTTTGTGATTTTCTCTATTGTTTTTTAATTTCCTAATTCATATATTTCTGTTGTAATCTTTTTATTTCCTACTTATACTTGCTTTTGGTTTAGCTTGTTCTTTTTCTATTTTCTTAAGGTAGAAGTTTACATTACTGATTTGAGATTTTTCTTATTTTTAATGTAGGTGTTCACAAGTATAAATTTTCCTCTAAGCACTGCATGAGCCCCACATCCTACAAATTTTTATATGTCGCACCTTGATTTTTATCTCAAAGTACTCTCCAATTTCCGTGTGATTTTTCTTTTTACCTATTGTTTATTTAGGAGAGTGCTATTTAATTTCCATACATTTGTGAATTTTCTAAATTTTCTTCTGTTATTATGGTCAGAGAACATATTTTCTATGATCTTAGTCTTTTTAAATGTATTAAGACTGTTTTATGGCCAGGGGGAAAAAAAGCAAAGCACACAGAAGTGGGAGGGAAGCAGCTGGGAGCAGAGACGAGCACTCAGCAGCAATAGAAGGCATAAAGGAATATAAGGAAATCTGAGTGGAACAGTAGCAGTGTCCATACAGTCACACATCTTACATTGCACCGATAAACTCGACCTCATGAAAGATCCTGTTCACAAACATATGAAATTAGTTATTTAGCAGCCAAGTAAAAAAATAAACTAGCATATTTTATCTGGCTGCCTGCTTTGAATCCTCCAAGAATGTCCTCATTTAAAGAAAAGACTGTAGCTTTCTAGTTTGACATAATCCTTTTGTCTATTTTCTCTTTTGTTGCCTGTACTTTTGAGGTCATATCCAAAAAGATCATTGCCCACACCAATGTTATGAAGATTTCTCCCTATGTTTTCTTCTAGTAGTTTTATAGTTTCAGGTCTTACATTTAAAGCTCGACTCTGTTTTGAGTTGATTTTTTTTTTTGTATAGTGTGAGATAAGGGTCCACTTTCATTATTTTGCAAACGGATATCCAGTTTTCCCAACACCATTTATTGAAGAGACAATTAACAGATAGAAGAGACAACCTACAAATTTGGAAAAAGTATTTGCAAACCATACATATGCTAAATATCCAAAATACATGAAGAACTCAAACATCTCAATAGCAAGAGGAAAAATTACACAATTTAAAAATGGGCAAAGGACCTCAGTAGACATTTCTCAAAAGAAGACATACAAATGGCCAATAGGTATATGAAAAAATGTTCAACACCACTAATCAATAGGGAAATGCAAATTAAAACCAGAAGATATCACCTGACACCTATTAGAAGGGCTATCACCAAAAGGAGGAAAAATAACTGTTGGAGAGGATGTGGAAAAAAGGGACCCACTGTATACTGTTGGTGGGAATGTACATTAGTGTAATCATTATGGAAAACAGTATGAAGATTTTTCAAAAAATTAAGAATATACCCATCATATGATCCAGCAATTCCACTTCCGGGTATACATCCAAAATAATTGAGATCAGTAGGTGGAAGAGATATCTGCACTACCATGTTTATTGCAGCATTATTCATAGTGGTCAAGATATACATGTAGAATTAACCTAAGTGTCCACCAACAAATAAATGGATAAAGAAAATATGGTATATATAATAGGTACAATGAGCTGACCAGTTAGCTCAGTTGGCTAGAGCATGGCCTTATAATGCCAAGGTCAAGGGTTCAGATCCCCATACTGGTTAGCCGCAAAAAAAAAGTAAAGAAACGAAAATACACAGTGGAATACTGTTCAGCCTTTAAAAAGAAAAAAATCCTGTTATTTGCAATGACCTGGAGGACATTATGTTAAGAGGAATAAGTCAGACACAGAAAAAGAAATACTGCATGATCTCACTTACAGGTGGAATCTAAAAAATGTTGAACTCATATAAGTCGAGAGTAGAATAGTGATGCCAGAGGCTGGAGGTAGTGGGGACTGATGAGATGTTGGTCAAAGCATTCGAAGTTTTAGTTAAAGAGGAGGGATATAATTGGGAGATATGTTGCACAACATGGTGGCTATGGTTAATAATAATGTAATTTATATTTCAAAATTGCTAAGAGAGTAAATTTTAAATGTTCACACCACAAGAAAAATGCTAGGTATTTGAGCTAATAGATGTGTTAATTAGCTTGATTTAATCATTCCATAATCTATGCATATATCAAAACATTACATTGGACCCCATAAATATATGCAATTATTATTTAACTAAAAAGAAAAGGAAGACTGAAGTTCCTGTGCCCACTCTGACCCCAATTTGTCCCATTCTGTTTCCATTCCAGCTCAAGAATGTAGGCCAAGGTATAACTAAAACTTCAGGGGTGCCAATGGTAATAATAGACTCCCCATTTCTAATGCACATTGTAGTTTACAAATCATTATCAAATGTTATCTGCATGTCAACAACCCTATGAACTAGGAATAATAAACTTTATATCCCATCCTCCATTTTATAGATGAAAAACTGGGGCTCAGAAGTTAAGCAACATACCCGAGATCATACAGCAAGTGGAAGAATTGGGACCCCAATCCCAGGTTTGCTAATTCTAGTACTTTTTTTTTTTTTTTTGGTGACTAGCTGCTAGTACGGGGATCAAACCCTAAATCTTAGTGTTATAAGCACCATGTTTTAACCAACAGAGCAAACTGGCCAGCCCTGAGTGCTCTTTGTAATACATTAGCTGTCTGAAGCAAAACACACCATGTAGCTGTAAGATGTGCTGCAGTGGAGAGTCTCTGTTGGCCGTCAGACTTTGTACTACACTGCAGACCCAGAACCGTCCTGCCAGTTTAAGTGAAGCAAATCACACCATGTAGCTGTAAGATGTGCTGCAGTGGAGAGCCTCTGTTGGCCGTCTGACTTCATACCACACTGCAGGCCCAGAACTTTCCTGCCAGTTTCAGATTCTCTCTTGAGTCATATGGAGAAGAGAGGGCAGATCAGATACTCTTTTGTTCCAAGATCTTCTCTGACAACTCTTGGTTCTCCACCCATTCTTTAATGGCAGGATTTCTGTCTTTATTCATCTCTGCTCTGTGTACACTCTTCAGGTCACTTTATTTCTTCTCATCCTCTTAACTCTGATGGTATTTTGATGATCCATGAATCCATACCTCTTTAGGTGAAACTTACTACCTAGTCCTGAAGACTTGTATATCCAACTATTTATTGGATGATCTAAAATTTTAGTCTGGGCCTAAAATTTAACGTGGTAAAATTGCATTTGGCCTAAACCTGTTTTCATCCTATATTCCCATTCTCCCTGGATGCCACTCGCAGTGACTCTCAGACACCCAAGCTACAAAACCTGGAGGTCATTCTCGACTCCTCATCCCTAACAACAGATCTATATCTAAGTCCCCTGGACTCCACGTTCTCTACATCTCTCTTATCTCTCCCTTCTTCCCATCTACAGTGACATTTGCCAGGGCAGTAAAATGCAACCCTGATCGTTCTGTTTCTACACTTAAAGTATTAGAATCTTCAGTTTTCTGCATCATCTAGTGTCCAGACACAATATATTCTCTGAAGTCCTCCACGGTTGATCTTCTGTCTACACCTACAGTTTCATTTACGCTGCTGCCTGTGTTCCATCTCCAGCTATGCAGACAGTCGCAGATATGCCTCTTCTCACACTGTTCCTTCCTCTGATAATGCATTCTTCTTTCTTCTTTACATGACATTTTTATTTAGTGATATAATTTAAGGTAATGCCCTTAATGTATTTCCATTATAGAATAAATAGCACTTTTACACTCTGCCCCGATATGTCTGTCTCCTCTTTTTCCTCATCCCACCAGTCACTAATGTCTTCCAAAGTGGATAACTAGTCTTATTTTATCTTTGCATTCCAAATGTCTAGAACAGTATTGACATTCCATAGGTGTTCAGTAAATCTTTAGTGAATTAGTGAATTGAATACCAACTTAGCCAGTTAGAGTTGTTACATAAACCATCTGATCAATATGTGACAGATATTACACCCACAGTCTTCTCAGCCTCCACATTTCATTCACATAGTTTAGAAATATCATTGTTCTGTTAAGGAACCATGTCCATGCAGAGCACAGTGCTAAAAATTTTAAGCAAGTTGGGCTCCATCTCCCAGTAAATAGATTCTTTCTCCAAGAGCTTACTCTTGGTTTTCAGATGGCACTTACTGATGAGAAAGCTGAGGGATTTTTCGTAAACATTTGTGTAGAGTAGGACAGTCAACTCCAAGCCACATTTGTAACTCAGCAGAGAGGAAACGCTAGCACCTGTCAATTTCAAAAGAATGCCATGTTTCCACATGTTTTTTTTCCTATTATATACAACATTGGTAGTATGATTCTTCAGATACCAACTTCTTATTATTATAAAATTTATGAAAGTATGATTTCTAAAAAAAATCCATACAAGTCAGAGTACCTAGGTAAGCATTAAAGTAATTCTATATGGTTCTCATTCTGACTTCTCATCCTCTCACTGGAGAGTTGGGCTCCCAGACCTCCAGGACCCTGTCGTGGCCATCTGTGTCCCCCTGTTCCCTAGCACACAGCTCTCATCCACAATGATCACTGGCTGAGGGGACAGATCAATTCATGAAGTAATTCCTGAGAGCCATAAGAGGAAAGTCAAAAATCACCAGCCATAGCATGTTTTTTCAACTATCTGCCATTGGTTGAGATTGCAAAAGATATCTCTACAATTTCTTTTAGTTAAGTGATTCTAATTTTGCTGAACATTGTAATTTCTTATGATGCACATAAAGACCAAAACACTAATATGATGGCATGTAGGAGGGAGGAAGAATCAATCTCATTCACACTGACGTCCAGGCAGATTTCCATGTCCATTTACAAGGAAAGGAATGACTTTGTTTCAACTAAGCTCTCATTAGACTTAAACTCTTTTATTTCCTCGATGTTTTATTTTGAAATTTTTCAAACCTACAAAAATGCTGAAATATTATAATGAACACTCACCTAGTAAACCAATTTTCAATATTTTGGTGTTGGTGTTTTGCTTTATATCTCTCCCAAATATTTGTGTGTGTCTATATGCATATTTGAAATTTTTTGTCAACTGTTTGAAAGCAAGTTGCAAAATAACTCTCCCTAAATTTCTCATGATGTATCTCCTAACAGCAAGGCCATCCTCCTTCACAACCACAGTGTGATTGTCACTCATATCGTCACTCATACTCAGTAAGTGGAATAGCACACGAAATATTTTCATATATAAGTCCACATTTAAATTTTCCTAATTGTCATCAAAATGTTGTTTATAGCTCTGTGTGTGTGCGCCTGTGTGCGTGTGCATGTGCGTGTATGTGCGTGTGCGTGTGTGTGTGTTTGGTATCCAGAATCCAATCAAGGACACAGCTTTTAAAGGTCATGTCTCTCTTTAGTCCCCTTAAACCTAGGAAAGTCCCCTATCTTTTATTGTCTTTCATGACATTGATATTATTGAAGAATCTGGCTGATTGTGTTGCAGATATAGAATGTTTCGTGATCTGAATTTTTCTACTCTCCCTTCATGATTATATTCAGGTTAAACATTCTTTGAAAGAATACCACATGGGTGATGGTATATACTTTCCATTAGGTTGCACCAGGAGACACATAATGAGTTTACCCATTTATGACCATGAGCTCATCTCTTCTTATCCTTGTAAAGGAAACTTCTTCCCCTTTGTATTCAATCCATAATCTGTGGGTAATACCTTGAGACTATGTGAATATCCTGTTCCCCCACAAACTTTTACCTAATGGGCTTTATATGCATTGATAATCCTTGCTGGAATCAATTATTTTAGAGTAGGTTGAAGAATGGTGATTTTTAAGAATTCTATCATGATTTTAAATTTGTAAGCTGGCATTCTTCTGTGTAGAAGAGCTCCCCCTAGCCCCTCTCTTTTTAATATCCCTATATACGCACTTTTTTTGTATATTCCCAGCTTTAATACATTATTACCATTCTTTCTGGGGCTGCTTGACTTGCCCTGTTTGGCTTGTTGGATCCTCTTCAAGGCGGTCCCTGTGTCCTTTCAGCATATACCCATCATTCTTTGTGTACATTTTTGCTTTTTGATACAACAGTATGTTCCAGGCTTACCTTCTAGTTTTTCCTGCTCCAGACATGGAGTCAGCCATATCTCAATGGAGCACTGATTCCTTTAAAAGGGCAATGGAATTTGGAAACCAAAATCTGTTGGTGTGCTTACTGCTTCAATTTAAATTTCTTGAAAACAGAGAAAGTGTCTGGTTTTGCTCTGTCTTGTATCACCAGTGCCTAAGCATAAGATCTCATACAGTGTAAGTGCACAATAAATGTGTTAAAAGTTGACATTCCAAGAAATGGATACCTGCAATAATTACATGTGTTTTTTAAGGGTATTTGAATTTGGAATATCTTTCATCTCCAGTATCTCTGATCGCAGTTTATTATGTGACCTTGGTAACAATATATTTAGACTTGTAATAGAATCTTAAACGAGCTCTCTCTTTCCTCTTATGAACACAGATTTGTTCATAAGTATGCTCTTACCTTTAGGAGCTTTCTTTGATGATTAGATATGAATAAACATATCTATACAAAGAGTCATTATATATGCAGCATAAGTCAGGTAAAAGAAATTTGGGATTCATCTTAAATATTTTTCCCCAAGTTTACAAATTACACCATTTTGGGGTAGCCCATTTCTTAGCCGTCTGCTGACTCTCAGTGTGTCCAGATACAAGTGAAAGAGTGATATCTGTATTTCCCCACTTTAAAATGAGCTGGGTTCTTATTTTCACTGCTGCCCTGGCTGCTGTGACTATAGACTTCATTTCTACCAAATGTTGAAATCATTTTAAAATAGAAATTAAGATTTTTTGCTCACTCTACTTATTTTTTCCTTAACTTACATCCAGTTCCAAGGAGATGAATTAAATGGCTTACTAATTTTTTCTTCTTTCGAAAAGCTACAATTTTCCAAAATGGCAGACTGCCATTTAAAGCAGAGTTGTTAGGCATCTCTCTTGTGGATTTAAACTGTGGCTGCTGGCTAAAAGCTGAAAGGGCCATTTTTCAAGCAGCACTTAAGTTTAGGAGCCAAGAGGGTCCTAAAATCTAAAGTGTTTCTACTTTTACCGAGAGAAAAAAGTTAATTTTTTTTAACCAGGAGAGAGTAGATGTTTTTACTAGTTTTTCTCTTTCACAGTCATCGTAATTAAGAAAATCATCAAAGAGCTCTGACTAGAATATATTGGCATAGCAATATATTTTTCCAAAAATGTCACCAGTTCACAATCCACCTTTCATTATTTCTATCTTAAGCCCACCTGGGGATGCTTCTAACATGCATCTTTTATGAGTTTGATTATGAAAGTGACATTTAACATAAATTTTCAATAAATAAATATCATGCATTTTAATTAAATGCTTGTAAAGGCCTTTATTTGTAAGCCAACAAAATGTACATTACTGATGTTATAAAAAGCATTTGGTTTTCATAGAAAGGTACAGAACATTATGCTAAAATAATGTATTTTAAATAATGTTTTTGCTATAATTTATCACCTATAACAGTGAAGGTGACTTCCTAGGACATCAACACGTTATAAAAGGAGAAAAGAAGCCTCAACTCTCTCTAAAGAAAACATAGATATGGCTGTGATTTTAGGGCAAATATCCTGAAGCGATGCCACAGGGTTGAAGGATTTAAAGAAATCATTGGACAAGTATGTAATTTATAAATAACAAATTCCATTAAGTCTTCCTTGATAACTTAGCCATTCCTGGCCATGTGATTTCAGGCATTGTCTGCGCAGATGGCTCATGTTGAGAAAGCCCTCATTGATATTGTCCAGGAACTTCTCTCTGGGTTCAAGTTTCATCAAACACGACCCCTTCTAATGGCATTTGTCCTGGGACTATTTTTTCTAACCCCACATCTTTCTATACATGCTTTAAAAAATTCTAGCAGACAGCAGTCAGCAAGAATTAATTGACTACCAACAGGGTGCAGAGCATCGTACCAGGCCGCCCCTGTTACTTTGACGCTCCTTTTTTATTGTTAACAATGAGACTGGCCTGTCTTTGCTTTCAACTGCCTGCACTTTGCAAGTGCTGGAGGGTCAGACACTTCCCATGTAAAGAAAATTTACTTTGAGCCTTAATTATAATCAATGGGATCACTTGACTGAAGGTTGAAATTTTTCATCACGATTTGTTGAAATGAGATAATGCTTATTCATTATACTTAGTCAATTTAGCTCTCTAAAAGTCAGCCAAGCACACGGTATGTTTTCATGATTTTAAAAAAATTATGTAAAGAAGATTGTGGTTGAATTATTTTCTGTGAGGCATGGATATTATAAGAAGCAAACACTCTGGGAATTAAACACGAAACTTCTAACGATAACTCCAACGGAAATGCTACCATTCATGCCCAGAGATATTTCATCCGTTATTCATTCGGCATTCTATGTAAGAAAAAAGAATTGTTAATAATTAAAAGGCCTCACTGATGGTTAATTACTAATTGCTAATCAATTGATAAGAGATTGGTTAATAAATAATGGTCTAGTATGCAGCCATTTAAAAATAACCTCGTGGCCCCGCGCTGCTGCCGAGTCGGCGCCGGTTCTGGAAACTGCCTCCCGGTGGCGCGAGCCCGCAGCTCCCGAGCCTGCTCTTCTGGCGGCCGCGGCAGGAGGCTGCGGAGGCGAGCGGGCGGCGGCTCCACGGAGAGCGGCGGTCGCCCGAGCAGAGGCGGCGCTCTCATCTCGGCCCCCGGGCCCCCGTGACCGGCACCCGCGTTCTGCACCGCGTCGGAGCGGACGCCGGCTCCGGGACTGACCGGCTTCGCTGCCCCTCCGGGTGCCGCCGCGTCGCCTCGCCTGCCAGCGCGCCAGGCGCCCCTGCGCCCCGACTCGCTCTCGCCCGCGCCCCTACTCCCCTGCGGGGTGGCGGCGGCCGGAGCAGCAGCGGCAGCAGGCGCCGGCCTCTGTGATGAAGTTCAAGCCCAGGCAGATGCGGACCTATGACCGCCAGGGCTTCCAGAAGCGGGCGGCACGCCTGTGCTTCCGGAGCGAGCAGGAGGACGAGGCGCTGCTGGTGAGCGGCAGTCGGTGCCCGACCAGTGGGTGGTCCCAGGAGGAGGAATGGAGCCCGAGGAGGGGCCTGGCGGCGCCGCCGTGGGGGAGGTTTATGAGGAGGCTGGAGTCAAAGGAGAATGAGGCAGGCTCCTGGGCATTTTTGAGAACCAAGACCGAAAGCACAGAACAGGCACTGAAATATTAGAAGATTGGGAAGATTCTGTTAATATAGGAAGAGAGAGTGGTTCAAAGTAGAAGATGCAATCAAAGTTCTCCAGTGTCATAAACCTGTACATGCAGAATATCTGGAAAAACTGAAGCTGGGTTGTTCCCCAACCAATGGAAATACCACAGTCCCTTCCCTTCCAGATAATAACACCTTGTTTGTAACTGCTGCACAGACCTCTGGGTTGCCCTCTAGTATAAGACAGAGAGAACTGGAAAGACCCCCCCC
The DNA here is from genome assembly GCF_027409185.1 of Cynocephalus volans. Classification (NCBI taxonomy): domain Eukaryota; kingdom Metazoa; phylum Chordata; class Mammalia; order Dermoptera; family Cynocephalidae; genus Cynocephalus; species Cynocephalus volans. The sequence continues at coordinate 10,100,764 of NC_084464.1, read as the reverse complement.
CCCCCCCGTGTGCAGTCTCATGGGGAGAGGCTTATTTTCCTTGGTAAACATCTGAATGAGTCTTGCAAACTGTCTGAATTTTCCATGCAGGGTTTTCAAACAATTTGCATGTTTTTCAGATGCTTTCAAAAAAAATTTTTTTTTAAGTGTAAACTATTTTAATAAGCCAAAGCCATGTGGAATTTTTTGTTAGATGCCTTAACTGTTCCCCACCCCCAACCATATATTCTTGGTTATCAATTTTTTGCAGCATTTTTTCAGTTTTTTGTCCATTTGACATCAGTCTGGTTTCTTTTGTCAGATCAGATTGCTTCTGGGTCAATTTTCCCTCTAAATTGTTTTCTCATTAATAGCATTAATGTATTATTCATCAAATCCTTCTGAGGTAGGAATTAATGAACAATATTCTTGGTATTAAAGAGAGCCATCCATCCTAAAACTTTTTATAGGATGACAATTTTAACTTATAAATTGCAGATTGGGGCTATATCTGTTTGGTCCAATAACTGTTTTGACAAAGAAGTTAATTTGCTATTTTGGGGAATTTGTCAACTCATATGTCTGAATTTTTGCAACTCATATTATGTCACTAACTGTTTGATATGGATATTTCCCCTATACAATAGTAGTTTAACATGAAGTATACTTCTATAGAGTTGATGATTTTTAGGGAAATACTGTTCACAAAATGCACGTAGTAAATGCATCTTATCATGAAGACTATATTCATGGAATTTTATTTAGCATGCTCAGTTGCCAATTCCCTTTATCAATAATCTCTTTTTACATAGAATATCTTGGAGCCATATTTTCCTCAATGTGAATTGCTTTTAAAACATTTTCAGTTTTTTAATTTAGTGACACCTCTTCAGTTAAACTCTCTTGTTTACCAGTAACCACAAATTTGGAGTCTAACCTTAAATGCCAGTCAGTGATGACTGCATCACCGCTGTGTAAAGTGGCCTTCTTGCTGTTCAGACTTAAGACTGTTAGGGTACCGTAGAATGTCTCCTTTTCTAGGTTGTCTGTAGGTACTATTTGTCACATAACTAACTTTTGGGGTAGTAGGACATACCTGAATGAAGAATTATTTTGTCTTATACTTGTCTTTATACTCACCTAAAATCAAGAATCCCATCTAAAACACATAGGTACCTTGTCTGAAAACTCCTGTACCTCCCCAACCAGGTCAGAAATGAGGTGGGAGGAAAATCTTTGACTAAAATGTGGGGAAGGAGAGAGTGAAAGATCATTTTTAAAGTAGACTTTAGCCTTTTGTAAATATTATAACTGGTGCGTATAAAGCAGAAAATAAGTATAGTTAAAACATTTGTTCTACAAGTTGTTAACCTTTAAAAATACAATTGCTGCTAAAAATAGAATGCTGTTACACTTAAGGAAAATTGGTGCCATTTTGAAAATGAGATCTTATGCCATAAATGCAGCTGAACTAAATATAAACATTAGTTCACAAATTAATTGTCAAAGGAATGAGTAAAGTACAAAACTTTTAACCAATGACATTTCATTCTAAATTATATAGTGTGATCAAACATGATCGCCCAGAATTTTTATATTTTTCTTTGTACAGAGGTTATGTATTCTGGGTATTTTTTAAAAAGGAAACATTTTAAATCCCACAAATTGACACTTTAGTCTTCAGTGGACTAAGATTTTTTTTCTTAGTAATATCTGAAGTTTCTTTAAATTATATACTTAACATAGCAGAGAAACTGGATTGTTTTTGTATATAAGACTGCTTCTACCTGAAATGCTGTCACAAGTACTTGGGGAGGTGTATCTTGTACATGATGTTCTTAGAGGTAATAATGCATGAACTTGTTTTATAAACTCTTGGACTATGTATTTGACATGTAAAATATGTACAGTATTAATGTCAACCATCTCTTAAAGTTAGCCTATAAATACCGTATAATTTTCTTTGGTCAGAAACATTTGGACTATGTAGTGCCACTTGGGTCAGGATTTTCTTCAGTGCCATTTAGCAAACCAACTGTCCTTAGTCTATGCAACTAGCAAATGTTTGTGTAATGCAACAGAATACAGTTTTCACTTTAAATTTCACATGAAGCATTCTTCACTATTCTTCTGTAACCCACTCTAGCAAAATTAGAGGAAAAGCCCTAAGAAGATTTATTTCTATTAAGAGAAAAAGCCAATGTTTTCAGGCTAAGTAGTTGAATCTACTAAAAATAAGTGTCTACTATCTCAACCTTCCAAAGTCTGTGAGTGTTGGGACTGTTATTTGTGCTTTTTTGTGAGTTAGTTTAATAAAATCGGGCAGCTAAAATTTTCAGTTCCATGTGCCTCCTAAATAAAAAACAAAATACTTATTATAAGTTGACTTACAAAAGTAGAAACTGTCCTGCATGTTGCTGTTTGGGTTTTTTTTTTTTTTTTTTGTAAACAGATGACATTTCCAGCCAGCCACATCCAATTTTCTGTCAATCACACTCTTGTATAAGGCAGGAGAACTGAAGGGAAGAAATGATTGTTGTACACACTGAATTGCTTTGCATGGTCTCATTTGAAATAACTGGTGTAAGAATCTTGACCTTTTTTTATATTTGGAAACATCAAATAAAAATAGAAATAGATGATAAAAATAAAATAAAAAAATAACCTTGTGTGAACTGACTTGTTTAGGATACATTGTCTAATGAAAAAATGCAATTTATTGAATAGTTTGGTCTCACTTCTGTTATTATCTATATGTATAATGTAATTATGACATATTTTAAAGCTGAAATCTAATCTACAATCAGTACATATACATAAAACAGATCACATGTACTTTCCATGAATACACATACATACATATACATACATACCCATAATGACTATGTATTATTTTCATAATAAAATGAAAAAAACTATAAAGATTTTTTAAAATAGTGATATGGTAAAATACTGACAATATATTAGCTGAGAGAAAATATTATAAAGCAACACACATGTTATGATCTCAATGTCATAAAAGAAATGTGTGTAGGGGGATGCATGTGACACATGTAGTTGCATAGAAAAAACTGAAAGTCACCAAAATATGGAAGGTGTCTACTTCTGGAAGGTAGGGTATGGTTGATTGTTTTTCTTCTTTTTTATTTTCTTCATTATCTTGTTCTTTATTTTCCAAAGCTTCTCTAATAAACATCAATCATGTTATAATCAGAAATGTTACACATTTAAAAAAAAAAAAACTATGCACAAGGGAGTTTGTTGCAACATTGTTTGTAATGGCCAAAAAAGTTCGTGGAAAAATAAAAATAAAAGATAACACGATCTTTCCACGAACTTTTTGACGGTACCTTTGTATATGTATGTATCATATACAATACACACACAATGCATGATTCAATTAGCAGTCAAATATGCTCGGACTGAAATGCTATATTCTTCTTGCCCTGCAAACCTGACTTTCCCCTTCCTAATCTCAGGGGTGCGACCAGATGAGGTGAGCTTCTCAGCCCGATTCTGGACCATTTGTCCATGAAAAATCTCTCTGATCTTTGTGTTCACATGTCAACTCCTCCGAAAAGCCTTCCTTAACAACTCTCCCAATCCCACCTGCTACATAGGTGCCCAATTCGGTACCCCCGTAATAAAATTTATCACTGTACTAGGAGGATTATATCTTATTATAGGTACCAGCTTTTATGAGTGTCTTCCCCAGTTGGCTATATTGTCTTATTCATCTTCAAGATCTGGGGTTTGACTTTGACACTGGATTCTTAAATATGGCCCCAAAAGTATGATCAAAAGAAAAAATAAATTGGAATTCATCAAAATTAAAAAGTACTTGGACCTGGACTATATAAAGAATCTTTACAAATCAAGAATAGAAAGGCAAACAACCCAACTAAAAATAAGCAAGACATTTTTCCTAAGAAGATACACAAATGATCAATAAGCACATAAAATGATGTTTGGCATTACTAGTAATCAGGAAAATGCAAATCGAAACCTCAATGAGATACTAATTCACACCCACTAGAATGGCTATACATAGTTGACCCTTGAACAACTCAGGAGTTAGGAGCACTGACGCCATGTAATTGTAAATCCATATGTAACTTTTGACTGCCCCAAAACTTAACTATTTAATTACAGTAGTACTTAAGTACATGGCATGCTTTCCTAGAGTCAGGGCCACATAACACAGCTGGGGGCAGGTGTGGGGGTGGGGGCAGCTGTATGAGTCATTAGTTAAGTAGTTTAATACTTAACTGTTTCTTTAACTATTTCCAGTACATCTATTGGAAATAAAAAAATCTTCCAATACATTTATTGAAAATAATCTGCTTATAAGTGGAACTGTGCAGTTCAAACCCATGTCATTCAAGGGTTTGCTATGATCAAAAAGTCAGACAATAGCAAGTGCTGGTGAGGATGTGGAGAAATCAGAATGCTTATCCACTGTTAGAGGGAATGTAAAATAGTGCAGCTGCTTTGGAAAATTTTTGTATTTCCTCAAATAGTTAAACAAAGATATGATCCAACAATGCCACTCCTAGTAAACATAAGTCTACAGAGATACTTGTATGAAAATGTTTCAGCAGCATTGTTCATATTAAGCAAAAAGTAGAAACAACCCAAATATCCATCAACTGATGAATGGCTAAACAATATGTGGTACAGTCATACAATGAAGTATTATTCAGCCATAAAAAAGAACGAAGTACTGATAACATGCTATAATATAGATCAACCTTGAAAACATGTTAAGTGAAAAAAACCAGTCATGAAAGACCACATATTATATGATTTTATTTATATAAAATGTCCAGAATAGACAAATCTATAGAGACAGAAAGTAGATTATTAGTTACTTAGAGCTTGGGAGATGGGAGTGAAAGGAATAAGGTGCTGATAGCTAAGTGGTCCAGATTTTCTTTTTGAGATGATCAAAATGTTCTAAAATTAAAGGTAGTAATGGGTGCACATATGTCAGTATACTAAAAATTATAAAATGGTATACTTTAAGTGGGTGAATTGTATGGAATATTAGTTATATCTCAGTAGAATTGTTTTCAAAAATGGTCTAACACCTCAGACTTTTTCTCTGAACCTCATGGATTCTCAAATCCAGAATGCAAGAAATAACCACTGTTGCTCTGCTTATCCTGTGGCTCAGAATAGGAAGAGTTTGGCTACTGACCCTGTTTCCCCTACACAAACACACACACATATATACAGTGAGGCCAAACAAAACAAACAAAAACGCCAAATACAAAACAAAAAACCACACACATAAAACGCTCACGTCTCCGCTAACGGAGACACGTCCGTGTATTCTTTCTGGGACTTCCCCGGGTTCGGCCCACGAAGCTGCGAAGTGCAGGGAGCGCTGCAGGCCTTGGGTGTCCCTCCCACCCGTCTTCACAGTCCGAGGCATTGCAGCTCGAAGGCGTATGCAGCGGATTCCCCTGGTCTTGGGAATGATAACCGTACACAGAAGGGGCAAAAGTGGGATTGGGGGTGGGGGGGGAACAGGGGTCTCTGGTCCAGGGCAGGAGGCCCTGCCAGGTGTACCAAGGCGTGAGAAGTGGTGAGCGGGGGCTACCTGTAGCAATCCTCCTTGCAGTAAATGCTACCGTCCTTGGCGAAGCAGGTGAGCTCGGACTCTAGGGCCAGCTCACATTCACAGCACTTCGGGCACCTCAGGCGCCACTGTTTATCCACGGCCAGCAGGGAGTGTCTCTGTCCGAGATCGTGCCGCCGCAGCCGGCGCACAGAGCCGGCTTCTCCGGGCTGAGCGGGGGCATGCCCTGCAAGGCGGGCACTCCGCAAGGCTAGGACGGCGCGCGGCGGCGCTGCACAGCGCGGGCTTCCTCCCGGGCAGCGGAGCCCAGAGCGCGCGGCGAGCGCGGCGGGGGCAGGGGCCGCAGCACAACGGCAAACGTCGGGGAACGTCTGTAACTTCTCTTTTTTGCGGCTCCCTCTCTTTCTTCCGTGTCCGCTGGAACCCGCGTTCGCCTCCTCTTGGGACTAACCTAAAGACCTCGTTTAAGAAGGACTGCAACGTATTGACTACAGTTAGGTGGCGGTCCCAGCCGGGGTTGCCCAAGCGCCTCCTCCCACCCAGCGGGCGCGTCCAAACCGTGCCTCCGTCAGAGACTTCAGGTAGGCGCGCGGCTTCCAGCAAAGCCGGATCTACCCCGGGTGGGCTCCCGAGCAGCCCTTGGGCTTCCCGGCCGTCTGGGCGCCCTCCGAGGACAGAAAACTGCTCCAACTGGGCACCGCCCGGTGGGATCTTACCTTGAGGTCCGGATGTCAAATGTTCCCCCCAAGAACTCGGTTCAGGGCAATAGAGGGCGGGAGGCGGCGGCCAGGGGTGCGCACCGGTCCCTGCGTCTCGACGATGGTCCCTCTGTTAATCCGAATAAATAAATAAACCTTTGTATGAAAATGAATTTGTCCCCTCTCTCCCCTCACCCCTCTCTGCCGGAATTGACCGGAATCCCTCACCTCTGACCCTCAGATCCCTCCGCCGGTCTTTTATTTCCTGTTTATGCTCCCAAATCGGGAGCGGGAGGAGGAAGGGGCGGGCGGAGGGCACAGACACGGGCCGGCGCCTGGGGACACGCTCTGAGGCTGCGCTGGGCCCTCCCATCCTCTCGGTCATCAGAGGAGGTGTTAATGGAGGACTCGGCGGTGACTGAACCTCAGAAAGCCGACAGCGTCTGGAGGGTTGGGCGCAGCGGGGGGCGGGGACGGGGCTGGAGTCCCCAGCGCTCCTGGGCTCTCGGGCCCCGGCCGGCCTTTGCCTTCCTGCAGCTCGTCCCTGAAAGGTGCTGCCGCCAGCTGGTGCGCACAGAGGGTGAGTGGGCGGGAGCTCCTGCGGGAAACTGGGCTAAGCCACTGATGGCTCACCCACCCCGTCTCCGCCTCCCCCTCGGTCCTTCCTGCGCTCCCCGCGCTCCCGGGCTTGGCGTCAGGAACCGGTCACTTGGGAAGCATTCTGGGCTCGAGGGCGGTGTTAGCCGCCGGGCCGGCTTGGGGACCGCGAGCACCTTCCGCTCGGGCTCCGGCTAGAGGGTGGGGGTGGAGATGAACCTTCCGAGGGAAACCCTCAGTCACACGTGGCAGGCGACCGTTCCCTGGGACGCAGCCAGACCCGTGACGGGCGGGTACCTGTTTACCTGGTCTCGAGTTCCCGAGGGACTGCGTTGCCCAGGGCGCCCCTCACAGTCCGAAGCGGGGAGCCGGGGATTACTGGGGGGCCCGCGCCGGTGGGGAAGGGACGTGAGCAGTAAGATTGGGCAGGATCTCGGTCCGGGTGACGGTGCGCCCGCCCTACCCGCCCCTCCCCCGGCCACCAGAGCCGATCCTGGGTAAGTGCGTGGGCTGAGGGCGCGGTGGGCCAGGGCTGCCCGCGCGCCTTCCAGCCGCCTGTGAAAAGCACGTAGGTTTGGGGCGGCACGAGGGGCCGTGCGGAGGTGGACGCTGCCTCCTGGCCGCCCCGCCACACAGTTTGGGGACGGTCGGGGACAAACTAGGAGCGGCAAATACGAGCCCCTGGCCTTGTCTTTCAGTCCCAAGTCCCGGAATGTCGCTCAGAACACCCCGGACAGAATCCCTCTTTCCACCCGAACACTTGGCTCCACTAACTACTCCCACCAGCCAATCAGTGCCACCAAGTTTACCTTTTAAGCTCCCCTGCCCCCGACTTTCCCCTTCCCATCCCGTCCTCAGATCTTTCTTCCAGAATCCGCCCCCACCCCCCCATCTCGGTCAGTTTTCACAGCCAGAAAGGAACAAGCTTCCCAGAAAGCCATCAAATGGATGGACGGCGATACCCACCCTGAGATGCTTGGCGCTCTAAACTCATCCCTGTCCGAAGCAGCTGTTTCTAACCTCTTTGAGGTCACGCACCGTTTTAGGTATTTGATAACGACCTACATTACACACACACACACACACACACACACACACACACACACACACACACACACACACACACACACACACACACACACACACACACACACACACACACACACACACACACACACACACACACACACACACACACACACACACACACACACACACACACACACACACACACACACACACACACACACACACACACACACACACACACACACGCAGGCGCATGCACACTGAAGTGCACACCGAAGCTCATACTTTAGGATACAAACCTCGGGTGGGAGGACGTTGTCCTCAGGGATATCCTCATCCCGCTGGAGTCCATGATTCCCGGTTAACACTCACTTTTATGCCCGTAGTCCCAGGAAGGAGGGCCGTGAGTCTGGCCGTTTTGTGTCATGAGCCCAACTTGAAATCGTTTGTGGGAACGAGGGTCAACCCTTGAAGCCCCCCCGTACACATCAGGGCATCGAGGTCCAGGGTAGGCTGGACGTTCCAGGGACAACCCAGTCCCTGGCTAAAGATAGCGGTGGGTTCTTTGACAATTTTTCTAGGAAATCGGGCTCTCCACAGAGGCACACAGAGGGTGCAGAACCCCACTCCCCCTTATGTATCTAAATTTTCTTTCTCCCCCCCCCTTTGGGGAGGGGATTGTTTTGGCATCTAGGAGTACCTTGAATTTGTTGCAAGGTAGTGAAAAAATGGCACCGGGTTTTAAATTCTTCTCCGTGGATGAATTGTCCAGTCCACAAACTCAAAGCCATCACTCGAATGAGTGAGAAGATGAAAAGGCCGTTGTCAGCAAGGAGTGGAGGACGAGGTTCCTCCTGTGCTGGCCAGGGACTTTGTGTTCTCAAAGTGCTCATTGGAAAGCAGCATGCCAGTTGCCATTTGTCTAGTAGTGAGCCTTCTTCCCCAGCCTCGATTGAAGGAGACAAATCTAAACCCCAGTGGTTTTTGATGGAGGAACGTAAACACGAAACAGACTTTGGGAAAGCCTTTGGAGAAAGGGCACTGTGCTGGAACACAGACCTGTGCCTGGCCCAGAGAGTGCCTCTTCTTCTCAGGGCCCCTCTGTTCCAAACGCACAGTTTCGGAGCCCCACATTTTACCTGAAAAAAATAAAAGCCCTTCTTTTCCTTGTTCAGCATAATCTAATCGCTGGGGGCAGTGTGGCTTCTGAAGAGAGAAGAGTGTGCATCGTTATCCACCTGCTGTGAGGCCTGCCTAGGGCAGGGCCCTTCCCCAGCCAAGGGAAGAACTACTGCTGCAGGAATCCGTCTCCACCCCTTTCTATGGTAACTCGCCCCCCCCAACAAGATTCCCATTTCTATTGGGTCCTTCCCTGTTAGAAATAATCTAGAAATCTATCTCCCTTGATTTATTGCACCCTGGGGCAGGAGTCTCTAGAAACCTTGAAAGTGGAGCAGCACTACAGTTGATTTAAACCTGGAAGTCTCTATTTCTCAGCATCCACATGTGTTTGTACATAGACACCTAATAAGAAACCTGAATTTTTACAATGTGTGAATACAATATAGCTTAAAGCTCTTGCAGTGAGGCCCATTTATGTGGTCATATTGTGTTTAATGTGGGAGCTGCCACCCCTGATGTGTGGTTCACATTCATCTCTACAGAACCACAGCGAACTTCAGACCTTGGCTCCTGGCTCCAGGTGCAGGAAGGAGTAAGAGCGGCTCTCCACCCCACACCCCCAGCAGTTCCTTTGCTATTGTTGCCAGCAAAGCTTGAAGTTGTGCTAGGAAGAATCACAAACGGCTCACATAGGATGATGTGATGGACGTCCTTTCTTCTTTGGCCAGTTCCCTACTGCAGGAAGTGCACTGGGAGAAGAAAGAGCGCCTGTAGAGAGAAGGCATTGGTTGAGTTATCTCCACCTTCCAAAGGGCTTTCTCATAACACTGTCTTACATTGGGCCCCTTTTCAAAATGAATGTCCCTTCCTCATTCCCTTGTTTCTCCAGAAAGATGACCTTTTTAGACTCCATTTCCTTCTCTTCTCCTTCTTGGGGCTGCTGAAGAAAGCACCTTCCATCCCCCATCCAGAAAAATGGCCTAGAAAAACAGCTAGCTCCATGTTTTCTTTATATCTAGTGGAAAACATGGAGATAGCTGGTTGCTTCTTGACCGAAGAATGGAAAGGAAACTGGCTTCCAGAATTACTACGCCTTTCTGGAAAGATTAACTGCCTCCAAGATCATAATGCTAATCACCTTCTCCTACTCCCTCCTGAAAATAAGTTATAGACAGAACAATACCAGGCCACAGACACCTCTTTTGCATCCAAGGAAGTTGCTGACACCTCACAAGGCCCATGGGCAGTGTTGCTTAAGGGCACCATGCAAAACTGGGGCACCAAAAACACCAACAATTTTTGGAGACAGTTTAATATTTGACATTAAAAAAACCCGAAATCATAATCAAGGGGAAAATCAGAACCGTATTGGGTTTCTTTTTCACTTATTTTACAATTAAGAAGACCTTTTATTTTGAATTGAATGTTTTGGAAAGGCACCAGAACATTTTGGTTGCTTTAGGGTCTCTAAAGCCTTTATTCAGGCCACAGGCAGAGCCCTGAAGTGCTCAAGAATTTTTCAGATTCCATGAGGGAAGGCAGAGGGTCAGCTCTGGGCAAAGCCAGGCTTCCAAGTGGGCAACAGCCTCATTTTACAGAACAGCTTCCACTGGCAAGAAAAGGGCTTCCTGGGGGCTGCTGTCCTCACAGAGAATTAGAGAAGAAGGTGTGGAAAGAGTGGTGCCTATGAGATCCTAACTCTAGTTGGAGACTGACATCCAGGGGCATCCCTGCAGTGAATGAATGGGTGTAAAGCTAATGAAAAGCTCAAATATAGATTTGGTAGGGAAGTGCCAAAAGAAATGGAGGAGGCAAGGGTGGCAGAGAGAAGAAAAAATGGTCTAAATGAGGCATCTTCATCAGCCTGACCCCCAAGTCAAAATGATTTAAAGTTTTTATTGAAAGAACAGATGGAAGATGAGAGCATTTCTTGATGCAGGATGGCACGTCTTGGGCACTCATATGCTACACAATATAGCATTATATCAATCTTCTTATAGCTCAAGATATAAATGAAATGAAGAATGTATTCAGACTCTTCTATTTGCCAGCAACCTCCCTTGGATTGCTAACACTGATGAGAAAACAGTAGGAGAACTGACGCTAAGAAAAATTAAGAGCTACTAATGTGACCTGACTGCTACTATTTATTTAATGGAAATCATTATTTTCTTTCTTTGACATATGTGTCTGATAATGAAGCAGAAAGAAAGGAAAATAACTATCAATGTGCCACTTCAGAAACATACAAACATTTGCTAGCTTTTTCATTTTATTGATGTTCTTTTAATATATATCTAATATTAAACAAATGTTCAAGTACTAACAGCACAGAGAGCAATTCTGGATTAGGGCTTTATTTTTATTTTTTTTTAAGTACAGGTTCAGTTAGAGAACAGAGATGAAATTGGGTCAAACAAAAATATGAATTGAATTGCTTTTTAGATGAATCTTTAACATTGACTTGACCATATGGACACTGCAGAAAAAATAAAACAAATTATTATTGAGTTATTTAACAATCATCTTGAAAAAGTACACTTTTAGAGACTGCTAACAATGTTAAATAGATTATTTGATCAGTTTGCCTAATTGTGAAACTGAAATTCACAGAATAACTTCTCAAAAGATAACACAAATATGTAGCATTTCTTTACTTGAACATCACACTGCTCATGCAATATACAAGTAATAATTACCATTTTACAAATGTAGGAGCCAAGAAACTGAAGTGTCTCACCCCAAGTCAAGCTATGGCATGTTATGCTAAAATACAATTTTTGTTTGTTTCCCAGTTATGTCCTAATTTTTGACTAATAGATCCATAGCTTATGCAATATGTCTCGTTTTATTCATCAAGTAACACCCAACTTTGGCAAGAAACTTTAATTTCCTTGTAATTGAGTTTAATTTTAGGTTCTCTGGCTCTAAATTCTTTCTTTAATCCTCAAGACTCCTTGTCTGATTTTCCGTCTCATGACTCACTACATTCATACCACATTTGACTTCCTCTCATCATCTTATCTTCTGCATGAATAAAGTCTGAAGCAAAGCCCATTTGGATAAGAAACACTGTGGGTATGTGTCTACGGTGACAATGTTAGTTGGGAGAAGGCCTTCCCCAGAAAAATCTCTGTGTAACAGCCCAACTCTGGATAATCTTTTGAGTGTCCATCATAGGACTGTTTTTTACATCTCTTCTCAGTAGATCCTAAACATGAAGCAGCTGGGAAGGGGGGAGGCTGTATGAAGTATAATAATCAGCATCAGAGAGCTCTGGTCTGAATCCGAGTTTTGCCATTACTCACTGGTTTAGCCTGGCCTCAGTTTCTTCACCTGTAAAATGCTGATCACATAGTTATTGCCAAGTACTAAGTGAGACAATGCACATAACCTGCTTAACACGTGCTTTAGTGCTTTGCAAATTAGCCCCTCCCATCCCATTCATCTGTGGTGCCCTCCCTGAGCTCCCCTAGACTGCTAGTCTCTGAAGCCAGCCACTACGTGACTGTGTCTAAAAATTAGTCCTTGTTTATGCTGCAGTCAGTGCTGTAGGAATTATCTGTCTGCCATATGTGCTGGCAAGTGGAACACTATCATTTTGCTACTTGACAGAGCTATTTAGCAGGTGCACATGTCTGAACATCCCTGCATCAGAAGTGGGGCCACTCTGGATTCCAGAGAGCGGTCATCAGGCCACAGCTGGAGTGAGGCAGGAGCCGGGAGCATCCAGTTGAGCTCTGAATTTGCAGTCTGAAATGCAACGACCCCAATTCCGTGCACGTGAAGTGGAAAATACCGCAAGTCAAGGTACTTTTTCAGGTTCTTCCCTGGTTGGGGGGGGGCGGGTTGTAGCCCTGGCAACCCGGAGCCTGGACTGGCTCCAGAAAGGTCCGGTGCTGAGGACACAAGGAGCACCTTGCCTTTCTGGCTTGGTGGCCAGGGGTACGCGGGCCACCCGGGCAGGCACTCGTGCCCCCCTCATCCTCTGGCAGCCCCGGCCCCATCCCTTCCGCAGGCTCCGGCCCGCGGGCCGCGCAGCCCAGGTGAAGCCGCCGGGCGCGTCCCCGCGCGCCCCTTCCCCCTCCCGTCGACTTCCTGGTTTGCAGAAGGTGCAGGAGCCGCCGCGGGTGGCCCCGGTCGCAGGTACTGAGGGGCCCCAGCTTTGGTGGCGGCGGGGGCGGTGGCCACGCGGCTGCTGCTGTCACAGATAGGCTCTGGGAGGTGGGGTGGGAGGCGGGGAAGCTCCGGGTGCGCCGCGGACGTGGGCCCGCCGCCGCCACCGCTGCCGCCGTGAGCAGCTCCGGCCCAGTGGTCCGGACGGCGGGGGCGGCGCGACCCTCGAGCCGCTGGCGGCGAGACAGGCGGCCCCACCCCAACATGTGACCGTGGACTGCAGGACCAAGTGAGTGGGGTCCGGCGGGCGGGGGGTGCGGCCCGACCCCCCAAACCCCGGGACGGCGGCGGGACAGCGCTCGGCCGCAAAGCCTTGCCGGCCCCGCGTCCCCGGCCCCACGGGGTCTGCGCGGATCCTCCTGGAGAGAGGCGGAGGCCGAGCTGCCCCTGACGCCGCCCGCCGCGGGTTCGTCGTTGTCCCCGAGTGTCAGCTGTGACTCGTCCGGTTGTCTGTACGTGTGCGTGGTGTCCGGGAGCGAGTCAGCGCTGAGGTTACGCGGGTCTTATTTGAAACGCTTTCGTAGCGTTGAGACAACCGCTTTTTCGGTGTAGTTGTCAGTTTTGTCGCGGATGTTTTATTCTGCTGCTTGTTCTTAAATTGGCCTCCGCCGCTGCTTGTACAGGCGCCGTGTGTGCCACGGTGCTGGCAAGACGGCGTCCGGCGACATGGTATCTTTATGTGCGTCCACGTGTAGACATCGCGAGCTGTTTACTGCAGGAGATGAGGGAAAAAGCAATTTGAATTTTGGTGGTGGTTTTGGGTCTAGGTATCTTAGAGGCTGAGTTAATGATTCCTGCCGTCACGTGTGAGAGGCTGAAGTGCCTCCACTGCAGCTTTCTTCACAGTGGTGTGCTCTTGGACTGTTGTTTAAGCCACTGTTGTGTTGCCACAGTGTGACAAGTTTGTTCAGGTTTTTTCTTGGAACTTTGTTTTCTTGACTTTCTTGGTAATATGTTCCTGATATCCTTGTGATAACATTCTCTTATTTGGAGATTTTTCTCATGCTCTACTAATATGCTTTGTTCGAATTGCAAGTGAGAGGACAGTAATTTACTTTTTACAATATATATTTAAAGTATATATACAATATTAGTAGTAGGCATTTTGGGGGTGCTTTAAGCAGGTGGCCGTGGTATTTTAGTTAACAATGAGAATATCACACTTTGGCCCTTTGATTTTCAATCAATTCCAAAAGAATCTATCTTTCCTGGAAATAAGTTTTAATGTTTAACATTCAAAATCTTTCAGACTCTTAGGTTTATGCTAAAGAAACACTATGGAGAGTAGGAAAGTTTTGTTTTGTTTTGTTTTTTAATACTTTTTACTTGGGCTAGAGAGGATTAAAGATAGCTTTGAGAAGCTCCTGAAATACTGTGGTGTTTATTGTTAGGGTGAGTGGTTTTCGCACAGTTGTATTGATTTTGGGCATAGTTAGTAAAAGTCTAAAAAACTAAAAGTGTTTATATAAATTAAGGATAAGTTGATTTATTTCAGGTAGAGATTTATCTATAGAAAGGGATGTTTCATTCACATTTCTGTGATAGGTCAGTCATTGGCCTTGTGGGGGAACTTGCTAAAGCCTGCCCTGAATTGACTTTTTAGAGGATTTACTTTAGGAGGTTGTAGTACTAACACTTAAGACATTGCATAAGAGAATGGTGGAATAATAGAACTTGAAGTTTAACCCCCTAGAAGGGAAATTGCTTTGATCCCTTTTCCCGTCCCTGGAGCCCATCTACTCTCAACTTGCAGGTGCCACTGTCATCATGCTGCCCAGCGACTGCACAAAGATTCTCACAATGAGAGTCATACAAGCCTGCTCCACCATATGTACACTTGTTTTAAAATTACCCCTCTTCTCACCACTCTTCAAATACCAATTTCTTTTTTTTTTTTTTTTTTAATTTTATTTTGTTGATATACATTGTGGCTGATTAAATACCAATTTCTTTAAGTAGGTGGGTATTACTTAAAGTATTTATTTGATTAAAGTAATTCACAGTGAGGTGTGAACAACTGATAGAGACAGCTCTCAAGGGAGCATTTTAATTTTTAAGAAAGCCTTGTAAACTCAAATTAATTAAAAAGTTACAGTTTGCAATAGTGGAAAGATCTCTGAACTAAGAACCAAATGTACTTCTCACTATCAAATTCTATTTACGTTTCACCATCTTTTCCCCGTGTGTATTGATGCTGTTTGTAATTTGTGATTAACAGTTTCAATAAGTGCATAAGTATATTTAGCCAGAGTATTTTTCAGTGAATTTCATTATGACTTTTTTTTAATTAAAATTCTCAATTAAAGAAATAAAGGTATAACATCTGGTTACAGAGCCTTATTTATCAATTTATTTTCTCTGATTAGGTTTCTAGTGAGATAGTTCACAGAAATAGTAATAAAAAGTATTTATTTGGTATTTACAATATGTCAGGAAATGTGCCAAGAGCCTACGTATCCTATTTATCTTCACTGTGACCATAAAAGGTAGAGACTGTTATTCTTATCATAAAGATAAGGAAATGGAAGTTCAGAAAAATTGAGCAACTTACCCAAGACACACAACTGTGAGAGGCAGGACTGGGTTTGAGCCTGTTTCTGTGATGGTGGAGCTCGAGCTCTCAATCAGTATGCTGTGCTGCCTGTAAGATGATCACCTGCTTCCAACAGCAGTGAATCTTCTGCAGCAATGTTAGTTAGAAAGCCACCCTGTTTAGAAAATCCTTAACTAATTCTAGGTCTGACTAGAGTTATTTTGATATTATATTAATCAACAGGCCTCAGAAGACCATGCGAAGAAGAGCCTCAACACCACAGGAAGTGTTCAGCCCTCCCATTCAGTGAATGCTTGAGTGCCAATTATGTGTCAGGCACAGATGAAAAGCAGTTACAGAGAAGGCATTCTTGAAGGAGGAGTGTCAGTTTCAAATCGATGATTATAACAGAGTAGTAGAGGCTGTGGTGGTGGTTGTGCCGTGAATAGCACTGCAGTATGGAGGAGAGGGCACCTAACTCAGCTCGGGGTGTGGGGCATGAGGGCAGCAGAGGAGGGGTGGCTGGGAGGTGATGGATGGAGAGACAGCTGGACACCTTGTTAGCTCTCAGGTGGGTGTCATCTGAGACTAAAATTTTCTAAAATTAGTAAGAGCTTTACTTTATATTCAAAATATTGTGTAAATGATTAAGAGTATAGAATATGTCGCTTTTGGTATAAGTGTTTACACCTAAACAGAAGATCAGGAATCACTCACTGTCTCTGCTGCAGTGTAACCTGCCTTGGCAAGAGGTTGCTGGGTTTACTTTTGTTTGCTCAGAGCCTAAAAACAGTGTCTGACCCATAGTATGTGCTCAGTGAATATTTATGGAATTGTTGAAGAACTGATTAAAGAACTGAGATGGCTTTTAAAGAAAAGGAATGGAAATTATATAGGGTATTGAGGGTTTAATAATTGTCATAAATTCATTTCTTCTTTAAAAGTATAATAAAATTGTTAAGCAGGAAATTTGTAAAATTTGTGAAAGTGAACCTGCAGAATTAAAAAGTATAAAAACAAGTTGCTTCCATATCTTGGCTGTTGTGAATAGCACTGCAATGAACATGTGATACAGATATCTTTATAAGGTGGTGATTTCATCTCCTTTGGCAACATACCCAGAAGTGGGATTGCTGGGTTGTATGGTAGTTCAGTGGAGGAATGGATAAAGAAAATGTGGAATATATATGTGTATACACACACACGCGTGCATGCAGGCACAAAATGACACAATGGAATATTATTCAACCTTAAAAAAAACAGGAGATGCTGCCATTTGCCACAACATGGGTGGAGCTAGAGGACATTATGCTAAATAGAACAAGCCAGACACAGAAAGAAAAATATTGCGTGATCTCACTTATATGTAGAATATATAAAAAAATCTTTATACATAAGAGCTCAAACAAATACAGAGAGAGAATGAAACACTGGTTACCATGGATCGGGGTGGGGTAGAGGAAGTGGGGACATACAGGTCAAAGGATACAAAATAGCAGATATTTTGTAGGATGAACAAGTCTAGAGATCTAATGCACAACTTGAGGACTAAAGATAATAAAATTGTATCAGGGGTATTTGTTAAATAAATCAATTTTAGCTGCTTTTGTCACAAAAAAAGTAACTGTGAGACGACAGATATGTTAATCTGCTTCACTATAGTAACCATTTTACTGTCTGTATGTGTCCCATATCATGATGTTGTAAACTTCAAATATACAGAATAAATTTTTTTTTTTTTTAAAAAGAAGTGACTGAGTAATAATTCTTTTGGAATCTGTCTTGTGGCAGTTATATTCTATCTTGAACTAAGTCTTTATTGTCCTGACTTAACGCTGCACACTGGATTTTAGGCTTTTTTTTTTTTTTGGCTTTTTCGTGACCAGCACTCAGCCAGTGAGTGCACCGGCCATCCCTATATAGGATCGGAACCCGCGGAGGGAGCGTTGCTGCGCTCCCAGCGAGGCACTTGCACTCTCCCAAGTGCGCCACGGCTCGGCCCTGGATTTTAGGCTTTTGAGGACAAGTACCTCTTTGAATTTCTTGGAGATTTTGGCAAGTTTTGTCTTATCTATGAATGTCAATGATACCTTGCTAAGTTGTATTGTTATTAAAGCAAAATTAGTAAAAGATTGTTCTGTATTGCCAATACCTACTGAAGATTTCTTAAATCCCTTAAAAAACTTTGATATAAAGGACTTTGAAAGGCTGTAGATTTTTTTTCATCACAAGCAATGGGTGCTTTGCTGAAAAACTTTTTTTAAAAATAAAACTGACGATAAATCACAAACTGTAACTTAGTACGCAGAATTGGTAAAGATCAGATATAGCCTTTTCCTCTTTCATTTCCTTCTTATTTATCACTTGAATCTGAAAAAAAAAAGCACACAACTTATCAGTTTAGTACATCTGATAGTCTTCTGCAGATGTATAAGCTTCCAGCAATTAGTCACTTCAAAAATAATTTTGTCTTGGTTTGGTAGCAGAAAGGTGTACCAAGCATAATGGTGTGTTTAGTATGCAAATTTGCCATTCATTAATATTAAGCAGTCCTTTAAAATTTTGTCACTCGTGTAGCTGTAAAATTTAGAAGACTATTATTTTGATAAGATTATTTGAAATTAACTTATGAATTTGTTCAGAAACCTTGGTTGAAAGGAAACCCACGTAAGTTCAGATGTGTTTTAATACACGGGAACACCATTTATTCTGAGGGTCTATGTTTTAAAAGTATAGCTGCCCTTAAATAAACTTGCATGGAAGTAGTTCAGAAAGGATTATTAAATGGCTTTTTTTCTTTTTTCTTTGAGATTCCAGTATATATATATATATTTCAGTATATTTTGGAACAGGGTGTTTGATATTTGGAAAAGGAAGTTGTGTAATATTTGGGGACTTTTTTTCAAGGTCTTGGTCATTTTTACTCTTATATAAATTAAAATAGCACCTTCTGTTTCATAATCACAAGCAGTTGATAAGGTTAATTTATTTGTTTTTTTAGAAAGTAATGTGTTATCTTTTTTTCATTTTGTCCTTATTACTACAAAGGACTTGAGAACTGTGTTTTGGAATCTTAGTTTTACTGTGAAATGTGTGATTTTGGCAATGAATATCCTGCAGAGTAATCATTGACAATAAAAGGCAGCACAATTTCATCAAGATTATGTGTTGGATGTGTTCACTGTATACAGGTTTAGACATGTTAAAGAAGAAGCAGTAAGCTGAGAATTGTTATGTGCAAAAATACTAGCTTCCGAGTTTTTAATGTTTACTATAGCGTTGGTGACATTGAATGTTCACCCTAAAAAGTGGAAATATTAAAATGGGATTCTGTTTGAAAGACAAAATTTTAATTTGTAAATATTTGCCTCATTTTACATTAATAGTTGAAGACATAAATGAATCCACAATGTAATGCTTAACGTGCCATTGTCCTAAATTTGGCCTTTGAGGCTGAAATAGTTGTACAAAATTCATTATAAAGCCCATTATTAAACCCATTTACTTATAGTTTACTCCATTTGGGAGATTACAAAATCCTTTGATAATTTTTGACATACTTCCCTCAGGTATTGTCTAGATTAGCAATGACCATTTTGTTTGTAGATAGATATGAAAAGAAGAGAGGCCATGGCCTTCATGTCACATTTTCTACCTTAAACCACGTGTCATTTACTACTTCTTTCCTATGATATATTCAAAATAGTGGTCCAAATTTTGAAAGTGTTTGAAGTCACTGAACACTCCTGAATTGCCTTCTAAATCATTAAAGTAAGATTAAATTATACTTAGAATGGCTTACAGTTAATATTTTTAAGATATTTTAAGTCTTCAGAAATGTATAATTTATATTGTGTTTAGTGTATATGTCAGATTAAACACAATGTAATTTAAATTTACCTTAAAACAATTTTAAATATGACTAGAATTGATCTTTTTTAAAAATAGCTGAATTTAATTTGGTCAAAACAAAAATTATTTATGTATTTCTATTAAGGGACTCACCAATACTTAGATTCTGAATTATAACTTAATTTAAAGGGTAGATTAGGGGAGAGAGCAGATAGTGGGTGGTTGTGCTTGTTTTCTGGCTTGGAGGAGATGACTAAACTAGAGCTCACTGCTGTCTAGAGGCATCTTCCTCCCACACAACTATTTTTAACCAAGAAGGACAGGAGCCTTGAATCATCTGCAACTGAGAGGCCAGAGGTACCCTTTCTACTTCTGGGATCTGTGACTGGCAATTTGGCCCAAAGGAGGCCTGCTGGTTGCTTGCACTACTTTATGCCACCTGCATGAAGGTGGTGCAAATATCTTCATTTTGGAATTTATATTTTTGCCTTGTTTCACTTTTACTTTTTGGTGTTTTGTGTTTAATCTTTCGTTCATTAGATAATCTTTAATATTTTTATATTACTTTGAAATGTTTTAACTTAATTCTTTAGTTTTTAATTTTACTTTTAATTGTGTTTTGCTTTTTTATTATATTATTTTATTTTATTTTTAAAAGTTTTTGTTCCTCTTTCTGTTCAAAATTTATTTAACAAAATACTCTCTTTTGTTTAGAAATTGTTGTGCTCTTTCTTGTTCTCATATAATTACTGTGCCCTTTGAACCTTTTTTCTTTTTCTAATGAAGAGACACGGAGAGCTAGTAGAGGAGAGAGAATATTATGAAACGTAGCAGAAACCCTTGGAACAAACACATTCTACTAAAACTAATGCCCTTTGTTTGAATGAATTAGTAATTAAATCGTCATTTCGAGGTGAACAAATAACTTCTTTCTTGCCATTTGTGAATGATGAAAAATTTTAGCAAATCCCTGGCCATGCCAGTAATGAAATTATTTTCATTTATTTGAATTCCTATACAGCTTAATTGATTGAGTGCTAAATTTAATTTAGGTCCAGAAATTATCTTTGAAGAAGATTCTATTACATCATTGGTATAAATCTTTTTTTATAGATAATTTTATAAAGTTTATGATGTTTATATTTTGTCAAACAAATTTAATTTGTTCTGTATATTCCTCAGTTCTCAATAGCAGTTTCTCAACTTTATTTATGTCGTGACACAGAGAAAATGACAATATTTGGATGGCACTTCTGGGCAAATGGGCTTCATGTAATGGTAGGAAGTAAATGGCCTGGGGACTCCTGGGGTTCAGGGGGTCATTATGTTCTCACTCTTCTTACCCATTAAAGTGATACAGGCTGGGATGTTCTCGCTGTGATTTCTTTGGTGTGAAGCTGGTTTTCATTCACTGCTTTTGTTCACTACTGTTTTATGCTAGCTAGGATGGCAGAACTCTAGAGTTAGATTGCAGATGGAAGAACCTGAGTTGGAGTTCCAGCTTAACTTCTCTGTGCTTCAGTTCCTTTGTCTTTAAAATGAGAACAGTTACAACCTGCCTTCTCTTTCTACCATAAAGCTGTGATGATTTAAGCAAACTTCAGGCACATGCCTTTTATAACACAAGAAGAAATAGATTTCTTTTGTTTAATTTATTTCTATATATATAGTATGTGTATGTATATTTAAAATATAATGGCATAATGTCATAGTACACCATTAGTGGTGTTTGACTCCAAAGGTAGAAAGGAGAATTGAATTACAAGTTTTATCATTGACAATAATAATTATGGATTACGAGGGGTGCATTACATTTATCCAAGTATTTCTTTCCAGGTCAGGCTAAGGCCTAGTATAACCTTTTAATAATAATTAACTCTAATTATGGGTTCTGATAAATATACATAACTATTTCATATTCATATATTTTAATGAATTTTTTAAATAAAAGAGATAATGAATAAAATTCAATATTAATGGCCCATACTTACTATAAATCTGGATCTTCATGCCATTTTTCACCTATATAACAAAGCTAACTGTTTAATGAAAGAATATTTTAATTGCTGGAAAAACACCTAGGAATAAACAAACAGCCTCTGGCCTTTCAGACTAAAATCCACAAAGTAGCGAGTAAGTATGTTAATTCTGTAAATCACAATTAACCAATCAAAATATTCTTTTCCTCAATCATGTTAGGCTCTGGTTAGGATAATTCCTAGCATTTTTATTGAAGAACTAGTTTGATAGCATGGGTAAAAATGAGATTTTTGGTTTTACTATACATTCGTAATGTTCCTGTGTAACCTAACAAAACCTCATGTTCCTGCCACCGTGGAGCAGGCCATTCTGATCATGAGGACCGGTATATGTGGCAGTCTTGTCCGGCCAGTGAGCTTTCAAACTGCTAACAGGGGTCTGCAAATTCTTGTGTTTTAGAGACCCTTATTTACAGATTAAGATCCACATTTAAGTCTAATATTCTAGATTGTCCATGATCTGGGCTCAGATAACTGTTTTAGACTTTATTTCCTTGCCCCACATCAGTCACCACTCAAATGCATCATTTCTTTTAAATCAGAAAATAAACACAACTGTTAAAAAAATATTATTACCATTATACAAAGGGGCATACAAAGAATAGTAAGTCTCCTCCCACCTCAGATCCAAAGTCTCTCAGCACCCCTTCCTAGAGGATATGTAGGTAACTGTTTCTTGTACATCCCTTCAGTAATTTTCAAGGCATTTGCTAGTGTATTTATATAAATGTCTCCTGGGGCATATATGGATGCATTTCACGTAAACTGTTTTCTCTTTGCTTTATTTAATTTAGTTTGCAAATTCTTCTAATCTGCATACAGACCTCTAATTGCAGCATAGTATTTCCAATGACAGTGCAGAGTTGGTTTAAATTTTCAGCTTCTTTCCTGAGATTTTCTGTATATAAGGTAGCTTTTCCATCTTTAGATTAATTTAGATATAAGTAGTGTTTTAAAATACCTGAAGGCTTTTATGTTCACTTTTTCCTAATCTGTTTCATTAATGTTATCAATTCCGTACAGTGGAAATATTTAAGTTGACTTTGATAAATAGAAAAATTTCATTTGCCTATCTCTTAGTTTCTTTTCATCATGGCATATGTATACATTGCAAAGACCTTTCTACCCTAAAATCACACTTTGAAAATATTCTTTCACTAGTAGTATTTTAATTGATAGTATTCCTTCATTAAAGGTGTTAGATTATTACATAATTTGGAAAATCTGGGTTCAAATTCCATTTGCTTACCTACTGTCTGTGTAAATCTGTCAAGCTCTTTTACCTGCCTGTAATCCTGCCGACTGGGCCAATTGTTGAGCTAGGGCTGGGTCTGGAGATTACAGACCCCTCAAGCCCATTCACAGACTGGCTCACAAACCCTTCACATGCCAGGCTGGGTCCCCAGACCCCTCACACGCCGGGCTTGGTCACCAGACCTCTCACATGCAGGTCTATGAGCTAGGTAAGCGGCAAAAAGGCTTTTGGAACTGTAGGTTCGAGAGCATGGTTGCACATGGTGGCCACCTGAGGCAGTAGACCCAGCCATGTGGTGGCACCACCCATGTGCACTAACTCCACCACACAAAACTTGCTTACAAAGAATGCGGCACACCACCCCCAACCGTAAGTAAGGTGAGGGGGCCTGATTTAATTATTCTATTTTCCCAACAAAATCTCTGCAAATTACTTACCCTTTTTGTGTCTCTTTCCTCATTTATCATATGGGTTTAATAAACATATCCATTTCACATTAATTATCAAGTAAGAAAATGTATGTGAAAAAGTTGCAAATTGTAAAATACTATACAAATGTTATAAAAATATAAAATCAATTCACCATCTAATAGGTAAGGTTTTCCTCAACATTTGTCTAGAATAAACCCAAAATAGTACTTGTACATAAAATTTTCTTTATTTTCAAATTGTGTACAATTATTTATTTTTTATGTTAATAGCCTATAAAACTCTTAATGCTTCTCTCTCTCTTTTCCCATGTGTTTTGGAAGTCTTTTTGTTAGATGGTTGGTGTTATATACTATGTTTAACTTTTTAATAATGCCAGTTCTCTTCTGCATTTGTGAACACAGCATGTTATTTATTTTTTCTTTTATGAGGTTTTTTTTTAAATTTTAACATTTACACATTTGTTGGGTACAGCATGTCGTTTCAATACAGCATATACTGCATATTGTTTCGTTATACATCATAGCTGTATGTTTTTGTCAAGAAAACCATTATTCAGTTCTTAAAATAAGATTTATAAAAGAATGATTTCTGCCCTGAAGAGACATAAGACTACTGATTCTGTTTAGACTTCTCAGTATTGCTCAGTTAGCTTCTAACATCTCTTTGTTTTGCCTTGTCTGTTTTCCTCCATTTTTCTTTTAGACCTTCCACCTGGCCTTTGCCTCATCTCTCAGTGCCATTTTTCTTCCCCTGTTTGCAGTGGAGGCCCTGTTGTAGTGATCGCCTCTTCTTTTTCCCTTCGAGTTACCTTCACATTCTCTAGCATTTCTTCCGTTCCTGGAACCTGTCTTTAATAACCAGTTAGTTAGTTTCCTGTACATTCAAAGTATTCTGTTGAACTTTAAATCTCTGTGGCACGTGTTTGTTTGTTAAATTGCATGTTTGTGTGTTCATTTATTTGTCAATCCCTCCAAATGCATAAAACATCACTCTTGATGGCTAAAAGGAATGCAGAGATGATAACGGCCCCAGCCACCAAAGGAGTTTACAATCCACTCCAGTGAGAGAGAAATATGTATAGTGCTTATTAAATTTAGGTTTTGGATTCTTTCCAAGCCCCTTCTGTAACTGCTACTCTTAGTAGAAGATTGAGTGCTTGAGAATCTAGTACAGTTGACCCTTGAAGACCGTGGGATTGAACTGCATGGGTCCACTTATATGTGGATTTTTTCAGTTAATTTATTGGAAATATTTCAGTTAGATATGTCATGAATGCATAACATACTTAATCAAGCAGTTTAGTAGCCTACCTAATAGTAGGCTATTAGGAGTTAAGAAGTTAAGTTTTGGGGGAGTCAAAATTTGTGTGGATTTTCGACTTGTGGGGGATTGGTGCCCCTAATCACCATGTTGTTGAAGGGTCAACTGTAATTATTACCAGATTAAATAAAGTTTTGATTCAGTTTTTAATTTATGGAAGTGCCCTGTTTTTTTAATATAGTTCCTGAATGTGACCACTTCTAATTTGAAGATTCACTTATTGATGAAGAGGTGATTAAGAAGAGTTATTCTGAATCAGTCAATAAAAATATTGGATCACAGCTAGTCTTTGGTCTTGGTTTTACTAAGCTGTTTTTTGGTATAATTTTTGAGAATTTCTCCAGCTTGTTAAAAAATTGCTCCTTCAACTTTTTTTTTTTTTTTAAATTAATGGCCGGGTGAACTCAGCATGAAGTTGATAGCGATAGCCATTATTTCCTGATGGCTTAGTTTTCCTGTCAGTATTGGAACATTTTAGTAGGAATCCAACATTGACCAGGTGGGGTACTGAATTGCTACTCATTTAATGTTTAATTAATTAATGCCAGTGAAGTAATATCTAGTAATGAAGTAATTCCAGTTTTGGGGTTTAATCATGACCAGAAGCAGGGGGCACCCGGCTAGCTCCGTTCCCATGGTCTGTGTTTTAGCATCAAGTTGTCTTGCTGCTGATACAACTCAGATGCAGGTGTGATGATTCAACATCTCTCTTATTCCAGGGTTACAGTTCTGTTCTCCTATCTTTTGCATGCGTGTCCCAGTTCGTAGATCTGGGATTATGTTTGTGTTGGTACTCAGTGCCTTCCTCAAATAAATTGTAAATTTTTTAAAAGCAAGAAATAATGTCACATATATCTTTGAATTCCTGTTATGCCTAGTATGGAGCATTGTTTAGTAGGCATTTAAACATATGCCAATAAATGATGATAATGCTTATTTATATTTTATAGAATAGCTGTAAGTTCCTTTGATGGCAGGTGCCAAGTACCACATTCATCTTATTCATATAAAAGTGTGAAAGGTAGTTTTATAGGAAACTTATATTTTAAGTACTTTAGGTCTCTTTCATGTGGTGCATATTGATCAAATGTTTTATTCTCTTTTTGGCCAAGTTATAAATATTTCTTCTTCATTTGTTTATTTAGTTTTTTAAAAATGGAAATTCTTATTAGTTTAAGGTCATTTTCTTTCCTGTCTTTATGTATTTCTTCACACATTCCCCCTTTACTCATTTCTAAAAGTCTGATTTTTTTCTCTTTTCATTGTTTGGCATCCTGTACCATTATATATATATTTTTGTTTTGCAATATATTGTTCATAAGGGTGTACTACTACTACTAGCAATATTTTGGAATGTATGTTTAGAAAGTATTTTTCACGTGAATTATTTATTTGTTCCTCACCAATCTTGTGATATGATGGACATTAATGTTCCTGTTTTACACTTGAGGAAATTGAAGTACAGAAAAATGAAGTCGCCATACTTCAACCAAGGTTTTAACTCTAAAACCTACTCTTTTTCCAGCACACCTTGGTTTTATATCAGATAAGTAAATTGAGAAACTTGCCCCAAATTACAGAATCAAGTCAATGTTTTCTTTAGGTAGAAAGAACTTTTTCCTTGCTCGGATAAACTGGAAGTTAAATTAGAGAGCCACATATTGTCAATATGTATGTACATGTGTGAGTGTAAATGCCTTTATATTTTAGAGGAAAAAGTCTAGGTCCATTGTAAAAATTAAAATAAAAGAAGAAAACATGAAGAGACTAAAAATCATTCCTGAATTTCATCACCCAGAGAATATCAGGGTTAATATTTTGCTGAACAATCCATTATAGATCTCTGTATGAATATATGTCCATTGATATTATGTCTTTTTTCATAAACAGGTTTATTTTCCATGGTATCCTATAATCTGCCTTCCCGTGTCTGAAAATAGAGATCTGCTTTATCAAATTTAATAGCTACGTAGAACTTCATCATATGAACCTACTGTACATACGTCTCACTGCACTTGTATTATTATCTGCTTTGATTAAATTCTTAGTGTCAGTTTTGGGCTTTTGATACATATTGACAGATTGTCTCCTAAAAAGGATACTCATATTTAAGCTTGCATAGTAATTTATAGATCAAAAGGGCTTTTACACACATCATCTTAAGTTAATTTTGAGTTTCTCAGCAGCAATGTTAGATTCAAGAGATGAAAATAAAGCTCACCTAAGGTTCCAGAGCTGTGAAGTGGAAGAGCTGGGACCAAAAATTGGGTTTCTGAGTGAAGTTTAGTGGGTTACCAAGTTGTTTTAGTTGTTTTTGTTTGTTTGTTTGTTTTTTCCTAGAAGGTGTATAGTTTATGCCCATTTAATTTACTCTGTTCTCCATAGAGGATCATGGGACTGAAAATTTAAATTCTTAATATAGTGAGATTATATAGATATTATTATTTTTTGTGGCTGACTGGTATGGGGATCCGAACCCTTGACCTTGGTGCTACAATGTGGTGCTCTAACCAACTGAGCCAACTGTCCAGACTGTATATAGATATTAATGTTGTGAACTTTCTAGCTTTTAAATATTTGAAACTGAAAAGTTTTTGTGAATAGTAAATCTTTGGTAAAGATATAAATATGTTTTTGTGTTACTGTTACTTGTCTATAATTATTTATCTTAAATTGTCAATTTGATAATTATGTTCAAATGATTATGTAAAAATCTGGTCAATTGATACTCTCACATTGGGCTTGTTCTATAGATATTAATACTCTAACATTAGAATCTACTTTAATTCATGTTAATAGTTTAAATCTTTTAAGATGATTATTTTCCCTATTAATATATATGAGGGTACTTCAAAAAAAAAGTTCATGGAAAGATTTCTATTATCTTTCAATTTCATTTTTCCACAAACTTTTTGAAGTACTCTTGTACAAATAATGATGGCATTATTGTAATCACCTTGTATACTTATTTGGGTACTATGTCCTTGGTCGGGTTGAGTTGGAAGTGTTGATCATTTGGAGTATGTGCTTGAATTATATTGGTTTTTCTATCTTGGGGTATGTCAGATGTAGTACTTCAGTGAAAAGACTTTTTGGCAGGGGATATTATTTTTTACCAGCCAGTGGTGTTTGATTTTGATTTGAAAGAGGCTAGCTTTATCAACACATATGCTAATGATTTACTTCCCTTATCCTTTTTGTTTGTAGCCTTGAGAAATTCCAGGAGAGTCTTTTTGTTAGAGAGAAAATACAGTCTTTATATGGAAAACTATGAGTGCTTTTCTTCTTAAAACACAGAAGATCTTTATCTTTCGATCTGCTCTGCTAGGTTTACTAATCAACATAGGTATCAGCTTTGCTTTTCATTCCTTCTCTCCAAAATTATGGGGCAGATCTTTGGAAATCATAAAGGCAAGTGAATGGGACAAACACTTATCTATTTTGCAGAAGTGCTTTATAAATGTGGTTTTTTCTTCAACTGCTCCTCCATGCTATTGCTATACTGGACTTTGAATTTAAGAGAACTTATTTCTAGTGCTACCTGAACCAATAACTAGTTATATAACCTCGTGGAAATTATTTTCCCTTTCTTGGCTCAAGTTCCTTTGGTTAAAGAAAAGCTATAGACTATCCTAAAGCTCTTCGCATTTTAAACATTCTATCATATTCTTGTTTTAGTGCTTCAACTAGACTGTCAGCTCATCAAAGCAAGGATTTCATCTTACTTTTGTAGTTCTCACAGTATATTGCATAGCACATTGTATATGATAATCAAAATTTGTCAACAACCATAATTCTCAAATCTCAACTTTCCAAGAATCAGTCTTCCCATACAGGGATGTCCTGGTCATAGTTCCCTATTTCCAATCATCTGTCTTTGAAGTCAATCAAATAAAAACTAAAGACTTCCAGGGACCTGTATGGCCCTATATGATCTGACTCGAATCCCCTTTATACATTTCTAACCTCACCGTCTACCACTCTTTCCCATTGCTCCTTCAACTACAGCCACACTGACTTTGCTGTCCCTGGAACAGGTTAAGTATGTTCCTCCAAGTGTTTGCACTTTTTGTTTACTCTTCCTCAAATGCTCTTCCCCAAGATATCTGTACTACTAATTTCTTTACCTTCTTCAAGTTTTTGGTCATTCTCAATGAGAGCCACTTTGACCAACTTGTTAGAATTAAAACTGCATGCCCCTTTCTCTGGCACTCATAATTAGGTTATATTCCCAGTCCTGAGCTAAACACAAGTTCAGGGCTATAGATGTTGCTTTGCTTCACATGGATTTGTCACCTCTCTTCCTCTGGGTGACGGAGATGCAAAGGATTACTCAAAGCCCATTTCCTCTGAGCAGTGAGACACCCTGAAGGGGTTAACTTCCCAGAACCCTCAAGAGAGAGGCATTCCTCCTTTGGGAAATTAACACTAAGCTGGGGTTCTGTCTCCGTATTTATTCTCCAGGCCAGAAAGTTATGGACAAAGAACATAGGTGGAGTTATTTTTAAGTAACATCGATGAAATAACAAGTGACATTCCATAATGCAATTTGCAAAAGGTTAAGTCAATCCAGCAACAAAAGTTTGTTCTTAGCAAACATTTTCTTCCCCTACAGCAATTTCCTCAGTATTTTTACATAACAATAAAGGAACTTTCTTAACATATCAATCAGTAGGTTAACCTGCTCTCAAGGACATCTGTCCTTGAGAGCCAGCAACTTTGCTGTGTTACAATTCTATATCCACAACAGAGACTTTAGCCTGGGGAAAGTTTCCTGTCTTTTGCAAACTTGACATTTCTGTATGTAATTTTAAAAAGTTAGGTAATACCTGAAACAACAGGGCTTTGGAAACTAGGCCCTGTGAAATACATTGCTTTTATAAATGTTAGTATAGTCCATATATAGTGACTGGCTTTGATGATATAAAATTAAATTTTATAGTACAAAATTTCCCTAAGGTAATTAAATGGAACTATTAATAATATTTTAGCACAAAACATATTCTATTTTAGAAGTAAACATTCTCTTTCTCAGAAATTGGTAGAAGCATTTTTGAGACTCAATTGTGTTATATTTTTATATTAGAATGAATTCATGTGCTTTTTCTTTTTCTTTTTTTTTTCTGCATATCTTTTTTTGGTGAAGTGTCTGGATCTTTTCCTATGTTTTCTTTTTTGGGTAGTTTTCTTCCTGAGTTTTGAGAGTTCTTTAATATATCTAGGATATAATAACTTCGTTGGATTTGCAAATTTTTCTCTACAATCTATGTCTTGTCTTTTCCTTCTCTTAATTAACAGTGTCTTTCAGAAGAGTTCTTAGTTTTAATCAGTTTCTCAGTTTTGTTTTCATTTTCATCTAGTTTGCCTTTTGATTTCTTCTTTGATCAATGGGTTATTTAGAAGTGTGCTATTTAGGTTCCAAAAATTGGGGGATTTTCTAATGATCTTTGTTTTATATTTTGATAATATAATTCCAGAGAATATTTGTTGTATGATTTAAATCCTTTTAATCTATTGGTACTTACTTTATTGCCCAGATTTATTTATGTCCTCCTAAATGCCTCAGGTACACTTGTTTTTGTTGTAGGACATAGTTAAACTATTTGGAAACAGTTTAAAATTTGAAGCTGCTTTTAAGCTTTATTAGTTGAGACCAGAGCCACCTTCAGTCTAATGCTGATTTTGCTCAGCTGCACTGGAATTACCTTCAGAGTACTGTACCTGATACCCTGGTTATTATGAGGTTTTTCCACTCTAGGTGGTGTGAACATCAGCTATTCTTGGTCCTGGGATGTTTCCCTTTTTCTTTTGGGAGGCTGATTCTCCAGCCTCCGGTGGTTTCCTCACATTCATGCACTGAACAGCACCCCCCTGAAGACTGAGGTGGGCTGGGAGTGGGATGGTGGGGAACCCTCTCTGCAACGCTCCAGAGCTCTATTTTTGTGCGGCTGCTTCTTCTGGAGTAATCTTCTCTGTCGACTCTAGTTCCAACCTCCCAACCTCCACAATCCATCTTCTCATCCTTGGGTAGACCACCCAGTTCTTTCGGGTTTTTTCCTCCTGGTGCAACATCCTGAAAACTTCAGATGATAATTTCGAGTAATTGTAAGGCTTACCTTATTTGTTTTCTTCTCTGCCAGGGATCACTGTCCTGTACTAACTGATGTCTGAAAATTGTTTCATGTATTTTTTTTGATTTTTAGTTGTTAAAGAAGGAGGGTAAATCCAGTCTGTTACTTTCTTTTGTCTGGAAACAGATGTCCTGTTTATAGATTGTGAAAGTGCTGCTGTAACGTTTTATACCTGTGGTTAGAGGAAAAGATATGATAATCACGTGGATGGAGTAAATAATTTTTGGAAATATAGTTACCATAGCAGTTCTGAGGATCTTCTGTCATCTTTCTGCCAAAAAAGTGATTCTGTATCAGCATCTCCCATTTTGTATGTTTTGCAGTTAAAAATCCAAGTCTGCTATGAGAAATTGATCCGGATTAGATCATGTGTTTGTCTTATTCAGCTCTGGCCTGAAATCAGACTCACCAAGTATAGATGTAGCAATTTAAACCCCACCCTGAGTATAGGCTGCAGCTTCCAGGAAAGAAAAATTGTGACCTGGGCTGCCACTCCCCATGTGGATTTTATGTTGATAATTTTGGAGGTTGGAGGTAAAAAAATTATATGTCCAAATGTGAGAAATAGCACCTTAAACTCAAAATTCAGCATTGTGTCAGAATAATTTGTCATGAAATCTTCTTCAGTTGTTATTAGTTAATCCTCTTTGTCCTGTTATATAACAATGGGTACTCGTGCATGCTAATTGATAGTGGATCAGCAACAGAGAGGAGATGAATTATAATAAACAGGCATCAGAGAAATTAGTGTAAAATCAGTTGAAAGGGTATGTAAATAGAGAACATAAATTACAGGAAGTTAGGAGGTAGTGGAATCCTGCTTGAAGAAAATGAACTAGGTTATCTGCTTTCCAAGGAAGATCCATACATTATCCCTTTCCTTTCTAATGCAATTTCAGCATAATAATGGCAATTTAACCTTTAGACCTGAGCAATTCATTATTTTCTCACAGTCTAGGTGATTGGAAACACAGTTCCCTAAAGGGAGATGTATAACTGAACTAAGGCGACCTTTTATTTATTTATTTATTTTTGGTTGAAGCAGAATTCTAAATACTTATTTTTTAACTTACCAATTTTTACCTAATTTGAATCTTGAAGCTTCCCAGCCTTTAATAAACTATATTCTTGCTATTTCTGTGAATGTCTTTCTTGTGTAGCTAAGGAAAGGCCTGAGAATTAGTAAGGATCATTGCTGCATTCTCATTGTAATGATTAAGTAGGAGAAACTCTCGGTCATACTAGATAGAGGCAAACAAGTTTAATAGAGAATGCAAAAATCTCCTTTTTTTGAGGGAGTTTCATCATGTCTCTCAGGAGGAATGTTTCTAGATGGTTGTTCACAGGTTTATAAAAAGAGCTGCTATTCAGTGTTTGTTACTATGTGTTTGGAGCTATCGATAGATTGAAAAATCAGGTTCCTGGGGCATACTTTAGATTGCATTAAGAGGTGGGAGTGAAATCCACATTTTTGAAGAAGTTTCCCAGATGATTGTTATGCATCTGAAAGTTTGAAGCCATTGTCTAAAGGAATAGGGCTGTGATGGTGTGTAGATCCAACCAACCATTTGGACGTGGGGCAGATGGATGTCCCAATGTTGTATGGGAGACGTTGCTGGTATATTTATATGCTGCCTTATGTAAATGGTTGTAGTAGAGGAACAGTGTCTCTAAAAGGTCCTGTGTATGCAGTTGGAACCACTGGGATAGGGTAGGGCATGGTCAAGTGCTGGTGGTGGCTGACAGGATGAAGGACAATTCAGACTGAGAATAGACCTTTGTATGTACAATTAGACAGTACTGGGGGGTTTTCAAGAGTGGTGGCAACAGATTTTTAATGTTTTGCATGAATGCTAGTATTGAGAAATCTCATTTATGACATAGTTTCAAAGAGACATTCCAAAGATTAGAGGCTTGGGTGTGTACTCAGCAGTCTCAAAAAAGAGGAAACTGTTTTGAGAAAGAGTGATATAAATGTGGATAGCAGTCAGAAAAGAAAGGCTATCAGATCAGTGGAGTCTGGAATCTAATAAACAGCCATGCTAGTGTAACAGGAATGTAGTATGGACATTTGTAGAGAAAGGTTACAGTAACACGTTTATTAATAATCATCTGAGGGATGTTTTCTATGACATGTATAAAATTTATCATTTCAACTGAAAATATAAGAATTGGGAAAATCATTTCATCTCTTTGAGTCTCAAAATGAATAGATTGGATTAGATGTCTTTAGTTCCCACTAACTCAAAATTTTTGCTATTCATATTCAATAAATGTTTTAATCTGCAGCTTATGAACTCTAGAGAGAGGGTTGTTTTACATTTATTTCAACCTATATTTATTTTCTAGTAAGTAATATCTTTTTAAATTAAAGTCTAAATACACATTGAAAATTGAATGTCACATAGCTCACACTAAAGTGAGCATGAACTGTTGAGCAGAACTGTAGATTACTAGTTCCAACAAAGGAAATGTGCTCAAAAACTCATGAGAAGTAGCCTCAGAGTAATGATTTTTTTTTTCTTAGTGTAATGGTAAAGACTCTGAGGTAATGCTCAACTTGAGTTTTTAAATGTTATTTAGTCTTCCTGCCAAAACCCAGGGTATTTTATAAAAGTCTTCCTATGGAACTGTGTAGCATTCTCAAGCAATAAAAAACACTTCTAGCACATGTATTTTGCAGAGAATATGGTCAACTAGAACCACTCTACCTCCAATATTTGGGTTGTGTTTGGTACTATAAACAAGGAGAAACTAATCAGGATCTAGACATTTAGAAATAATTCAAGATTCTGTACCTTGAATTCTGAACTTTGAGCAAATACTGATAAGAATGGAGAATTTTCCTTATCTAATACGTCAACTTTGATATAAAGAGGTGATTTGTCCTTTTTGAGTTAATGTGGATTTTTATGCTGTTCATCTACAACTATCTTGTGTGTTTTCTCTCCTGTGTCCCTTTTGTTATTGAGGCCAGTCCACTCATTCATTCTTTCATTCATTTACTTGTCAGACATTAATTGAGAGACTACTTTGTTCCAAACACAGTACAAGGTGCTAGAGATATAAGTTTTTTTCTGGTCCTTTTTTTCCTCCTATTTGTTTTAAAATAATCCATAAACCTGTTCTTCTAAATCAGTTGTTTTTCTTTCAGGATTGTCCATTCCGTTATTTAGTGCTCTGTTCTAAAGAATAAGGGCCAATCTGCTGTTATAAAAACAAAAAACAAACATCTTCCAAATACAGAAGCTTAAATGATAAGGAAGTTTAGAAGCAGGTGGTCTGGCTACAGGGCACTATTCTGTGAAGTTATTCAGGGATCCATGTTTCTTACCTCTTGTTCTGCTATTCTCTAGACTGTTATTCTTATCTGCAGAGTCAAAGGTGGGCTACTTTGTCGGAGTTCAAGCCACAGTACAGGCAAGAAAAATACTTCAGGCAAGAAATTTCTTCTAAGGCAAGGCAGGGAAAAATTTGATACATCACTTTCCTTGCTAAGAACTTAGTCACATGGCGGTACTTAGCAATAAGGGAGGTTGGAAAAGTAATCTCTAGTTTTATGATCAAGTGCTGAGGAAGAAGGGGAAAAGAATTTAAGGAGGTCAACAAGCAGTTGGCCACTCATGCCTGTACTAAATTGGCAGCTTGTATGATTTCAGGAGCTTATCCCAGTCCAAGGAGCTTGACCTCTCACACATGCATAGCACTTGATTTTCAGTTTGTTGCAAGAAGTGACTGTGATATAGAAATACTTTCAAATGAAAATTTTTTGTTGTAAAGCGTTCTTTTTGAAGTTAAGGTACTCTAAAAAATAGCTAACTTTTCTTCTATATTAATTTAACAATAGTTCAATACTGATATATAAATATATGATACGTATATGTAAGTATAAATGTGCATACTTATTGATAGAAATTTGGAAAATAAATACATATATAAGAAAATATAATTCATAATGCCATATTTTAGAAACTATCATTGTTAACATTTTTAGGTGTTTCCCTTATGTCTTTCCTATGTCAACGGGTGGTCTTTTTTTCCCTTCATTTTACTTGTGGCATAATTCATGGATAGAAAATATATTTAATGGTAGATGTGATAGACCCAATCAGTTTTGGGTTTTGTACCATTCTGTTAAAGTTTATATTATTTATATATCATACAGATTTACCCCAAATTAATTTTCTTACAATTGTACTTTTCTATTGTATCAAATGTTTTTAGTTTTGTTAAATTTTTCATACTTTTTTTCTACTGAAGTAGGACTGCAGTATTTAACATATCCTGCCAGTCATTGCTTATCCCCTTTGTTCCAGAGTCTTCAATTTAAATGTTTTTCTTTGCCAGATGTAGATTTTTGCCAGACTTAGATGTGACTTTTAAAAGAGTAGGAATATACTCCTCTAAGCCAGACATCTGCTATGTATAAGCATTGATTTTTTTCCCTCTAAGAATAAATTTATTTCTTTTGTTGTTTGTTTCTCATGGCCTCTTGAAGTTCTCAGGCTAATCATCATTATAGATTAAAAAAAAAGCAGGTTCATATTTCTCCTAAAATGTGGTGAATCAATTTATATTACTGTTTGGAGTGTGTACTAAGTGATTTATTCTTTAATTTTGAATTCTGTATACAGTGGTCGCACATTCACTAATAGCAATCCATTTGTGGTCTTTGAACTACTTCAGTTATTCTGCAAAGTTTTCCTCATTTTTAAAACTATTAACATAATGTGTTATGGGCAATTTTGGAAAAAGGAAAAAGATTATTCTTTTCATACCAATAACACAAAAACATTATTTTTGTGCATTACCTTTCAGACTTCAATATAAACTTATTTAATGTGATTGTAATCATATGTAATATAGTTTTCACTTAATATTTTTCAATATTGGTTGTTGCCATGGATGTGAATTATAAGATGATATTTTAAATACTGCAGTCCTCCCCACAATCATTGTAAATATTCATGAACTCCCCCATAACATACTTGAGAGAATTCTTCTTTTACTGTCATCATATAACCAAATTTAAATTTTTCCGTGTTTAACATTTTACAGGGTAAAAAAATTTTACAAATAGTTTTTTTAAGTATTGTTTGATTTATATACCACTTTACTTCCATTTGTGAATTTTAATCAAATACCTGTTCTTGGTTTACTATTTCTCCTTTGTTCAACATTAAATAGCTTGTAAAATAAATAAATATTAAGCCATGTGAAGAGATGTGAGCGTTTTCTTTTGACCTCTGCATTTTGACCAGTTTCTTCAGTCATAAATATAATAGTAAAGTTTCTAATGAGAAATATCTTATGCAAACCTGCAAATAAAAAAAATAATCTATTGTATTTTTTTAAATGCATCCTTTAGTTGGGCAGATTTTTAAATGCAAGAGATTAGAATGTCATAAATAAGCCTTGTATTATTTTAAGAGAACATATAGAGGAAGGGGTTGTATGTTAGTAAAATACAATTACTGACCCATGTGTGAATTGCTGACCAAGATTGGTAAAGCATTGAGTTCTAAAAGTTTTCTCCTATCTTCATGTTAAACAGTGGAAAGTTTTTACCATATGGTCAAATAACATCTTCATCAGGTTCTCAACAAGATACCTTAGTTAATTTCCAGCTGAGTGCTTGACAGGATTTTCTCTTTGGCTGACTGGTTGGAAGAGAGTCTAGGCACTGAGAGGCCAGGCTTTCGTGGGGCCTCAGGACATCATTATTGTGCATGTTGGGCAGGAGCAGCTTCCTCTGATGTAGGGGCTCCATGCCCAAACAACGAAGACAAAGGCATAGCTTTTGTTCTCAAAGAGGAGCCAATCCAACTGCTGCACGCTGTGAAAAACCTTGTATGAAAGAGGAAAAAAAAAAAAACTTTCCTGGAAGGTGAAGGGTTAGCAGTTTAACCTCTGACCATAAGATAAGCCAGTAAGTAGGAAAAAGTGTTGGGTAGGGTAGGAGAATAAGAGGAGAAACCTCCATTGAGGTGTCTGTGCTGTGTTTATAAAAACAGGTGAAGCAAGTGACTGTCAGAGATGGATACTTAAGTTCAAATACATGCATATTTCCAAATGTGTCTTCTGATTCAATATTCTTAAACATAAGTGTTTAACTTCCTAATTCGAAGATTGTATATTGCTGACCAATCACACTGTAAATTGAAGAAACAACAGAAGTGTAATGTTTTTCTTTTGCTTTTTCACGAACTTAAGAAACTCCATTATGGACTTCTGGCAAGCTCTGAATATTTACTTTCTGTGAGGATAAAAGCCTCTTGATCCTTTTTCTTCATTGTTTCCCCAAATTTCCGTATTTACTGTGATTATGTATCTTTACAGAAATAGAGAGATAGGCTAGTGCACGTCTCTGGTACGTATTAAGACTTTCTCCCATTTGGTCTGCGGCATTTGGGTGCCTGTTCTGTTAATACATGGTCTTTGAGTGGTCAGGGAGGAGCGAGCTGCAATCCCAGTGTAAAAAGAAGCCGGAGACGTCCGTCTGATCTTGTATTATCAGCGCTGGGAACTTAGCGGCCGGGACTGCCGGGGTGAGCGGCGGCTGCAGCTGCGGCAGGACTGCCCGCCGGGGCTCGGGGCCGCGCCGGGAACCTCGCGGGGCGGGCGGGCGCTTCACCCCCGGCCTCGCCGCCTGCGCCCCGGGGAGGCCGTCCGCGCGCGCCGGGACCAGCAGCACGAGCAGCGGCCACGGCAGCCTGGAGGGGGACGCCGACGACTTCTTCACCGCCAGGACCTCCTTCTTCAGGAGGGCGCCACAGGGCAAGCCCCGCGCGGACCAGCAAGATGTGGAGAAAGAGCAGGAAACCCACAGTTACCTCAGCCAAGAGGGAATCGAAGAGAAAGTTCATACATACGATTTAGCAGTCACCGACAAGTCAAAGATGACCTTGAATTCCAATGGGGTTGACACTGGCTTCATCACAGTCCAGGTGGAGCTCTGCAAACCTCCACAGACTTCCAGCACCGCTGGAACCTCGCTCCTGGTCGCAGCGGCGGTGAGAACAGCTTCATGTCAGCAGCGCACACTGTCCGGGAAGTGACTGAGGCCCTGCTCAGAAAGTTTCTTGTGACCGAGAGCCCTGCCAAGCGTTGTCACCGGGAAGACCAAGTCTGTGCCTGCGAGCTCTCAGACCGAGAGCATCCGCTCTACCTGCGGTTGGTAGCGGGGCCCAGAACAGACACACGTGGTTCTGTTCTTCGTGAACGTGAAATTGGAGCGTGGGACGCCCTGAGCCTTCCAGAACCACAGAACTGCGTGCGCATCTGGGACAAGGAAGAAGCCGAGCAGCTGCAGAACCTGAAGAAGCGCCACAGCCTGCAGACAAGCTGGAAGAAGCCCGATTAAAGCGCAGGGCTCCCTGCCAGGAACATTCTGTCCATGTGAATCGGAAGGCACAGAAATCTGGGAAGTGCGAGGAATTCGTGAAGGATTTTGTCGGGGTTTGACAAAGAAAGTGAAGAGCACGTTGGAAGAAGGCACGTGCAGAGGTGGCGAGCTCCTGAGGCTGGGGAAGGTAGAGGAGAAGGGCGTGTTTGCTTGTGAGTGAGTTTAAAGCTTGCAGTGTTGAGATGTTAAACCCATTTTAGGGTTGCTTGACTTCCTGGTGGGTAAAATGTGGGAACAGAGACAAAGAGGTGGAGCCGAACCAAAAGGAGGGGACCCATGAGGTCTGCACCTGACCGGAGAATCAGGCAGGGGATCTTACAAACCGAGACGGAGGTGGGCCTCAGGCAGCTGCATCTGACCTCCTGTTTTCCTCTTGCAGTGGCAGCTACAGAGTGGTGCAGCATCTCAGTACAGGCAGGGGAATGGCCATTGGCTGACTCCTGTTAAGTGATTTATGTAGTTTTTCCCCAGAGGTGGTTTTCAAAGTTGAAAAGGATTTTGGGCGGGAGCAGCTGTTTTTCCTTTGACTGTCAGCTAGGAGGTTTATCAAGTAAAGGGCTCACAGCACACTTTTGTGACATTCCTCCCTGTTATTCCTCCCTTTCTTTCCCTTGTCTTCCCTTGCCCTCCCTACTCCCTTCCTTCCCTCTCCTCACTTCTTTTATTTCTCCTTTTCTTTTATAAGGTGAAGTCTGTTCTTACACAGTGTAGAACATGGATAGTGATTAAAGACCCCATGCTTCCAGATCTTCAGTTTTAAAGGATGACTAGGCTGT
Source organism: Cynocephalus volans (assembly GCF_027409185.1). Taxonomy (NCBI): domain Eukaryota; kingdom Metazoa; phylum Chordata; class Mammalia; order Dermoptera; family Cynocephalidae; genus Cynocephalus; species Cynocephalus volans. The sequence continues at coordinate 10,061,836 of NC_084464.1, read as the reverse complement.
GAGTACAAGGCCCCAAGAAAGAAAGTCCACACATCCAGCTGACCACAACAGGGTTTCATTATGAAAATATTATTACAAAACTGCATGTTTAACCAAAGAAATGAGTGTGCAATAGAAGCCTTCCATGAAACTGGTGAACTAACCTCATTTTTTGCAGCAACTTATCTGAGAACAGAGGGAAAGGTGTGCTTTGGTTCCAGAGGGGCCTTACAGTCTATTTTTAGTCTAGATAGTTTTTGTTTATAAATTCCCACGGAATTGTTAACACTTTGGTGACACCTAATGGATTCTTTTTGAAATTCCAAGGTGCTTCAGTTCTTTGCCTCTTAAGGTATCTGTGCCTTTTATTGTATTTCTGTTCCTCTCTTCGTGGCTCTTCTGACTTTTCGGTGGAGGCAGATTTAAGTGCTGCTTATGCTGTGCCACGTAAGTTACTGAGATAATCATATCTTCCTAAGCTTTTAAGAAAAGAAAAAAAAAGTAGAATTAGCTATAAAATATGTATGGCACATCTTGTTTAATTTTGCATGTAACTTCTTTTTAGTGCATTGGTAAGGTTTTAGTGACATTGTCATCCAACACTTTACCTTTATTGTTCAGGGAATGCCTTCACGATTTTTATACTGGTTTTACTATTCAGACTGTGGCTTGGGTTTGAATAGACTGCTATCAACCACCTGGTCTTGTAGTTACTCATGCCAGTAAACTTATATTTTGTGAAACATTTGTTTCTCAGACTAAGACACTGTTAGAACCTAAAGTAGTAGCTGATGGGTATCTGTGAATTTTTTTTTGTTTTTTTACTTGAAGTAGACTGCCTAAAATAGCCATCCTCATCTATTTTTGTCCAGAACTTCGCTGTCATGTGCACTACAAACTTCGATTTGGAAAACTTACTGTATTGAAATTCTGTCAGTTCATGGTTCTTGAAGACTGATGTTCTCTCCCAAATATCGGTTACTGCAGTAGCATTTTTAGTGTGTAAGAGAAGAAAAAAGGCCACTAAGGCCAAAGATTTTAAAAATCATTGTACCAATCATTATGTTAAATGAAACTGTCTAAGCTTTGCTGTAATACTGTTTTCTCTTCAGTATGTGATGGTACAGGAAAGCTGTTCAATGAAGGGTAGTATTGCAGGGGAGCATTTTAAACTGCATAAGTAAAAAGTTATAATATTTATAATTATGATGTGTTTGTTTATTTTTGTAGGGAAGATTTTTTCTCCCCTGAAATTGCTTCTGGAATGGCAACATTTTTCCCATTATTAAAAATTGATGTTGTTCATTGAAAAAAAAATACTGGGAATTTAGTTACAATCTAATTAGAACTGATGGAAGTTAAGTTGTTAATCACTATGTCACCTGCCTGCTTGGATCTACCAGTCTGGAGTAAATGCTTTTCCTTCTTCTGTCCATCAGATATCAGCCTTAAAAAATAATTAAGGTCTCACACATTTCCTCTCCTTTCTAGGCTGCAATAACGTATGTGACTTATTCCTGAGAATAACCATGTATAAATATGGGTTAGCAGCTGCTTGTATTCTGTTATTTGAGGCATATTCTCAGGTTCATTGTGCTATGGTATCATCTTTTTAACCAACTTAATGTTTCTTCTGTTATTATGATTCCCTTTGGTAACAACAGACACTTACTTCTTCCTGTGGCTGCCCAGTATCACTTTTTCCTGGACAGAAAATCAGAAAATGAGAAACGGAGCTAGGTGAGATAAAGGGAGGAAGAGACAGATTGTTCTGGCTGTTGAGTGATGAGGTAAAAGAGAAGAGATAAGATAAGAAGTAGAAACTGAGAGTGAGTTGAAGGAAAGAGAAAGGAGGTGAAACACGTAAAATGGACAAGTTAGGCAGGAGTGGTGGTGAGCTACAGTGCAGTGTTTTAAGTTTTGAACTAATAAATAGTTGAAGACCATAAATATAAAAAGCTTTTTTCTTTTTTCTTTTTTATTGAAACATAATTGTACATATCTGTGGGGTACAGAGTTGAATATTAATACTTGTGTGCAGTATGTGATGCTCAAATCAGGATAATTAGTATATTCAGCATTATTCAATGTAATCATTTTCTAGCTAGGAATTATTTCTCAAGACAGAAGTATAGAAGGGGACGGGATTATAAAACATGTGACCTGATTTGGGAATGTCCTGGATGAGGGGAGGTAGTTTATGTGAGGAGAAAGAAAGAGTCAGAAATAACCTCTCATTGTGGCTAATGCATTATCTCCATTCACATGGCCTAATTTCTGCAACTATTTCTCAGCATTTTTTTGTCTATTGCCTTACAATAATGAATACTAATGACAGCTAATACTAATATAAGGTTTCTGATGTGGTGGGCCCTGTTCTCACCAATGCATATATGTATGTGTGTGTATAATCTCCACTCATCCTACCAACATCCCGCAAGGTGGCTGCTATTGTTATCATTACTTTACGGAGGAAAAAAACTGAGGCACTGAGTGTTAAGTAAACTGAGAGAGATGATGGGAAGCTAGTGAGTGGCAGCGCGTGACATGTCTATGTGAAGTCTGGCTTCACAACCCAGCCTCTTAACTACTATACCATGAATTTTCTAAGAATTCACTGATGATATAGTTATATGCTGCCTAAGGTTTTAAAGTTTAAATCACGATCTTCCAGCTCTTCTATTGTTTTAATTTTGTAGGACTTGTAGAACAACCTTAAACTGGAATTAATTGCTCACTTTCTTAGAGGATAACCTGGTGTTAGAATACACAACTAAATATAAGGATATTTTTGGTCTGTATCTCATGAATATAAAATTTATTCTTTTTTTCAGTCTGTTTTATTTTTCTAATATAGTTTCTGATCATTACAGTTATTTTCTATATGTGTGATTCTGTTTGTTGTTCCAAATGACATAATTCTCTTTTTGATTCCTTTTCTTATCTGTTTTTGTCCTTTTGGCCATCTGGCTTGTCATTTTTTCTTCCAGGTTGTGATGTGAATACTCTCAAGAAGTTACCAGAATAAAGTAGTGTCCACTATTCCTCAAAACTCTCTGGTGGCTAATACCTTTGAGATTTCAGTTGTCTTTTATGTTGAATCATAGAGTTTTCATATGGCAATATTAACATTTATGAGCTCTGGTAAGTTACTTCTTTGAGTGGTAAACTGTATTCTATTTCGAGGCTGTATTTTTTTTTTGATAGTGTGCTTTATTCAGACATCTCAAAAATGTTAAATTTCTGTGATGTACATATGTATCAATTATGATTAAACAACCTGTGTCTGACTTATTTTTTTAACGTGCCGTTCTTAATTTCAGGGAACCTGGTTTGTGAATAATATCAATATTCATTTTTATTATAAAATGTTACCTTCGAGTCAAAATAATTAGAATGGATTCTCGGCACACTTAAATAAACTTAGTTGAACAAAAAACATCTTGAGTCTAAAAGCCATCAGAAGAGATAAAAAATATTTCAAGTAGCTGTTTACTTTAAACATGTGATCAACCTTAAAGAATTTTTCCCTTTTCTAATTTAATACAGAGGTTAAAAATAATGGCCCCCAGACACACCTTATTTGGCTCTACAATATTTATGAAATGTTTAATTATTTTTCCCAACTTAAAAATTAGGTGATTCTTAAAATTAAAGTTCTGGCTTCTCTTGAAAAATCAGAAGTATCTGTCAACACTGGGCCCACCTTCCATATGGCTGGAGCTGAATAATGGCTGCCTTCTTGAGTAGGGGCATGGGATTTATATTTTACTACATTTCCTTTTCAGTTCTCTCCTATAGGCTCATTCCACTCATTTATTTTACCTATATGTGTAGGTATACCTGCGTACCCTAAAGGTATTTAATCTTGAAATCTCCTTTTCTCCTTTTGTACTTATAAAAAGGGAATATATTTGTGTCATAAATAATAATATACCTTGACTTTTTCCTCAGGTTTTAAAGAAAATCATAAATTTTTTTTTTTTTTCGCTTAATGCCACATTTTTTATTTTCCTTTGGTGACTGGCTGGTATGGGGATCCAGATCCTTGAAACTTGGTGTTTTTATACCACATCTAAGCATTGTTTTACTCTGTTTTATAAATTCTTTGTGCTACACCTGTGGTTCTCAAAGGGGACATGTGGGGGTTTCCTGGAGTACTTTCAGGGGTTCTGTGAGATGAAAACTATTTTCATAATAATGCCGAGATGTTATTAGCCTTTTTTTGCTCTCATTTTTCACAAGTTTATTGTGGACTTTTCCTGGAGGCTTCAGGATGTGATGAAGTTATCACTCTGGTGACTAATGAAATGTGTACATGTAGATGTTTGTGTTCTACCAATTTCTAAGTTTTAACTTTTGATATAGTAAACATCATTTGCTAGAACTCACATAAAAGTTCTTTGACAACCACAATGATATTTAAGACTATGAATCAGTCCTGAAACCAAACAGATTGAGAACTACTGTGCTATACACTATGGAGGCTAACTAAAAACACATCAGTGGCAAATATCCAAGGACATTTTCTGTATAATTACTATTTATTCTACATGATAACTATTTAATTGCCCAGTCTTTCTTGAAGTATGGTGCTTTCTTAATTGATAATGACTTTACCTTGCTGATTTTCTTGTTATCTTTAGTGAGAATATATAGTGAAAACATATAAGGGCAGAGTGCTTGACTCTCTTTGATATAAACAAATACTAGATTCATTATATTACCTTTAAATCAGAATTGATCAGACTTATGGTAGAGTAGCCTAGCTACTTCTCAAAATAAGCAACTTAATTTCATGAAATTTACTTAGAAGGAATTGTTATGATAGGGTAGAATTTTATATGCACTATATATGTTGTTCATTTAATGGAGAGAATGAAAAATAAATTCAATAAAATATATATCAGGAATTGGAGCTTTATTTAAATGAGGAGAAACAAATGAAATAGTTGAGTAGCAGTATAAGGCAGTATAGTATATTTCAAAATAATTGGCTGAGATGATATGTATTGCCTGGTAATGGGATGGTCTGTGTGGTGCTGTATTTTGGGAAGGCCTCATAGCATAGGTCCAGAACAGTGCATAGGGCTTTGGAAAAATGGAGAAAAGAGAACATAGGATTTCAGGAAAGGGGCATAGCATGTGTTGGAGTATGAATTCATCCTTGGAATTGGGAATAAACTTAACTTACATGAAAGACAGGATACCTGGGTTGAGTAGAAATTTTGTGTTAGAGTGTAGTGGGATATACACTTAAGTAGGATGGAATCTGGTAGAAAGTACAGAATTTTGCTACACTGACTGGTCTTAATATATGGAGTTATATATTGTGTTAAAATTTGAGTATTTTATTTGAGGCATTAAATATGTAGATTGAGGAGTTGGGTTTTGTTAGGGTAAGCAGTAGAGAATCACTAAACATTTTTCTGTGGAGGGAGGAGTAATAAAAACACTTATTTCAGAAGATCAATTTAGTGGCAGTGGGTTGAGGAGCTGAGTGGCAGGAACTAGTTAGGCAATAAGGATTTAGAGCAGCATGAATATGGAAGAGAATGGATGAGAGCTACATTTCAAAGGAAGAACTAACATGATTAGGCAGCTGATTACATATAGAGGATGAAGAAGGCATGTTAAGGCCTGAGTCTGAGATGTTTAGCTTTGGTGCCTGGCTTCCATTAGTAGAGTGAGATGGATATGATTCAGTTTTAGACACAAGTTAGGGGACTGGGGTGATGAAGTCATTGGGAAAATTGAGCTTGAGATACAGAATTTTGAATTATCTATGCTTATGAACATCTATAAAAAGTACTTATCTTTTACATATGGCATTATATATCATGTTGTAGTTTTGAGACCAGTTTGAAACAATATTTGAAACTTGAGAAAAGGCAGAAAGATTTAAAAAAGCTTGAGAATTATTATTATTATTTTAATGGAAAAGTTGAAGCACAGGTTCTCAGCCCAAGCTGCACATTAGAACCACCTGAGGAGTTTTGAAAAAATTGCAGATGTCTCATATGGTATGGGGTGGAGTAAAGGGGTCACTTTTTTTAATGATGATTCTTTGGTAATTCTAATGAGCATAAAGGGTGGAAAACCATTGCATTTATATAGAGGAAATAATTTGTGAGGAATAGGAAATAGAGTTTCAGTAACAGTGTTTGAGTTTGTTTTAAATTACATGTGGGGATGATCCATTTTCCTTTCAGCTTTTCCACAGGAGAGAAAAGAGTTAAATTCTCTTATGAGAGATTCAGTTGGACATTGGGAAGCACTTTCAATCATTAGGTTCATTGGACACTTTAGGATGGAAGCTAGGAGATTTAGAGCAGTCCCTGTTTTAGTGGAATGTGAAGAAGCCTGCTGTGCAGGGAGAGGAGACCCCTCTAGCCTATAATCTAAAATACGTGGTTATTTTCATCTATAATCTCACATAATTATTCTTGTGAAACTGTTTGTTTTTGTGGTCTACTTAGAAGTAGAATCTATCCCAGCTGGTCCCCAAACCAGATTGTTTTCTATTTGAAATACACAACAGTCTTTTTAATATAATCCCCAATAACATGATAATTGTATATTTTTAGGAAAATGGGTGAAAATTACTCCAGGACTTAATTATTAGTAAGCATGTTCAAATTAATAGTTTTCTGCCCCTTTGAGAAAATGATTCTAGTTGCCAGAGTCAGTGTTATATTTACTAAGCATAATTTTGACCTGAAAGGTTGATGAAATATTCCCATTATGAGTTCAAGGAGATTCTGAACACCATCAGGAAAGAGTTAAGAAATAAAACAACATATCTAATCAGAAACATAATGAAATATCTATTCACACCTCTACTTCTTTCATTTGTTCTTTTACAGTATGTCAAGAGAGACCCAAGAACTGAAATGTAATACCCAGGTTATGCTCATTTTGCTTATTGTTACACCTTTTCATTAACAAGTTTCTTTATATTTATTGTTGACATTTTAAAGGTGTTACCTAGAAATCCTTAGGCTTCTCTAACTTGAGGATATACATCATATCACATTGATATTTAGACTCAATTGTTGCCAGCTTGATAGCCTCAGAGTACTTTCTGGGTCTCTGTCCCATTCTGAGATATTCATTATCCTTTAATATTTCTGTGGTTCCCCAGGGGTATCCCGTAGGTGCTGAGGAATTGCTTGTCTACCTCAACTGCTATGCATTATGCCTTTCTTTTTGATGTCTCACTGAATCATTTCCACATCAACATGTAATTATTTCTCTAGACTTTGTTTAGTGCTCCACATAGGATGATGTTTGTGATGCTGGCTGGTGCTGACAGTGACACTTGACCCCATCTCAGGTCACTACTTGAAGCGCACCGTGTTTCACTGTTGCTGTTCTTGGCTCCTGGACTGCCATTCATGTTGCAGTTCTGCAAAGTGGATAAGGACATGGTTCCTCATTATCTGTGTTAAGGGAGTTCTGCAGAACTAGAGCTCATTTAGTGGAAAAGAGCTGAATAGATATTTTTCAAAGGAAGACTTACAAATGGCCAAGAGACACATGAAAAAATGCTCAGCATCACTAATCATCAGGGAAATGCAAATCAAAACCACACTGAGATATCTCACCCCAGTTAGACTGGCCAGTATTAAAAAGACTGAGAATAACAAATGCTGGCAAGGTTGTGGAGAAAGGGGAACTCTCCTACACTGTTGGCGGGATTGTAAAATACTGTGACCACTTTGGAGTATAGTATAGTATGGTATGGTGGTTTCTCAAACAACTACAGATAGAAGTACCATATGATCCAGCAATCCCAAACAAATTACCCAAACAAAGGGAAATTGTCATGTTGAAGGGGTAGCAGCACTCCCATGCTCATTGCAGCTCTATTTACAATAGCCAAGATATGGAACCAACCTGAATGTCCACTGATGGATGACTAGGTAAGGAAAATGTGGTGTGTATGCATAATGGAATGCTACTCAGCCATAAAAAGAGAATGAAATTCTTCTTTTTGTACCAAACATGGATGAGCTTGGAGAAAATTATCTTAAGTGAAATAAGCCAGGCACAGAAAGAGGAATACTTTATGTCCTCACTCATCAGTGGGTGCTAAGAAAGAAGGAAAAGGAAGGAAGGAAGGAAGGAAGGAAGGAAGGAAGGAAGGAAGGAAGGAAGGATGGATGGAAGGAAGGAAGGAAGGAAGGAAGGAAGGAAGGAAGGAAGGAAGGAAGGAAGGAAGGAAGGAAGGAAGAACTGACCACAGGAAGCACCACAATAATATGTTGAACTTTCAGAGCGAGAGAACAAATCTATGGTTACTAAAGGGGGAGCGGACGGGGGGAGCTAGGGATAAACCGGGTAAGGGATACAAAGAATAATTATGATTTGTAGTAATACATATGCTGATATTGATTTGATCATCACATATTGTACACAAATAATGATAGTCAACAGTATACCCCCAAAATATGTATAATCAATTATGCTTCAATAAAAAAATAGAATACACATAAGATGTTTTAAAAATTGATAGTGCATTTCTCTGAGAATACAAAATCTAGGGATTAGAGTACAATGTTTGTAAGAGCTTCATTTCCAAAATTACTTATGCTAGTCTGACCCCCATTCCTTTTTAGCATGGCTGTGTTCATTTAAATTGAGTTTATAAGGCATCTCTTTTTATGGTGTCTCAAAAAGTTTATCAAATTCTCTCTGCAGAAATAAACAACTAACAACAATATAAGTATAAAGGTTAAAAAAACAAACAAACAAAAAACCCAAACTGGAGCTCATTTAGTTTTACAAAACATTGTCCTTTCCTTTCCAGAGTACCCACTTGCTAGTAAGATCATTGGATACTCAGGTTCATAAAACACCCACTGTAATCTACTGGGAGAGTTTCCCATTTTTTTTACTTCAGTGCAGGTGGTGGCATGGAGCAGGTCACACCTGGAGGCGGCAGCAGCTGGACTGGAACCATGCTGTGTCAATGCAGACCTGTCACTGTTGAGAAGTCTCTTCCTCAGTGTGATCTTAGGGCTCCTTGTTTATAATGCTGGGAATACCCATTGATGGCCACCTCCTCCCAGGCTGGTCTGAGTGTGATCACACGGTGCAGAGCAGGCTGGGAGCTACCAAGGACTGTGCAGAGGAGGTGGTGCTTTGACTGAAGAAGTTGGCCTATCAAGTGGTGCAAAGGGTCCTGGCCTTGGATACAGGACACCAGGGTGGTGAAACTGCTGATGGCACATGCATGTCCCCTCGGCATGCCTGAGTTCACCTGACACTGGGGCAGCAGGTCCTTTGCAGGCCTACAGCACCCTCTCCCCAGACAAGTGCACACACACACATACACACATGCACACACATCTCTGCACACCCACACCTATGTGCAAACACACACCTACATACACACGACTGCACATACACACCTACAAACACACAACCCTGCACACACACACACACACCTGCACGTACACACACCTACCCACACACATCTGCACACACGCACCTGCACACACACACACATGCCTGCACACAGGGCAAGAACAGGAAAGAGGAACACCACAGTGGACACCCACTGGGCTTCTGGGTGGAAGGACTGTGTTTTTAATGTTAATCTTCATTCATGTTGAACTACTGATTTATGTATAATAATTATCTTTTGTCTTTGTAATAAGTGCCCACAAAAATTGAAACCGGGTAATGTACTTTACTTAGTAGGTGAGTGTTTAGTGGTTATTATTTAATGTGCTGTTAATGTTTATATAAATATAAAATAATGTGCATATTAAAAATATTCACATGTCACGTAAAGGAGAATAAAAGGTTTTGAAAGTCCCACCCAGCAGAGCTGGTCCTCATTCATGGCTTGGTCACGTCTCCCAGGCTGTCTCTCCCATTTGACTTCCTCTGTCCTGTGTCTGTCTGTCTCACTCTCTCACCTAAACAGTCATTTACATGCAGGTGTGTATGCATGTTGACAACACATAGATGTTTTTCAACCTGAGACCCTCAATACAGACTGGCCTTCATGACATGTTTACATGACAGTTTCTGTGTGCAGCTCAGCAGCTGCTCAATGTTCCCTGGTCCATGTGGACTAGGTTTGAACACCCAGCCCCTCTACAGGATGTTAGAGACGTGGCCAGCCCCTTGCTACCTCCACCAGTGTGGTGATGAAAACACTTCAACAGAAATCTTGAAAACCTGGGCAGCTGTGGTTGTGGAATAACCTCCCCGGATTACCACTGCTTGGCAGATGGACACGTGTGTTTACTTTGATAGAAGTTGCTGAGTGGTTCCTGAGATGGGGTATCTATGAACATGTCTCCCAGGACATCCGCTGGCACCTCTTCTACCACATTGTCACCAGAGCTGGTCATCACCAGACATACAGACCTGCCCATCTGATGGGGCAAATGACATCTCAATAATGTGTAAATTTTTGTGTGTCATCATAAGGGAGGTCACAGATGTTTGACATTTACTGGCCATGTGAATTGCTTCCCTTTGGAACTTCAGGAACATATCCTTTCTCCCCTTAAAAACATGAATAAATGAAAACTCTTTGTACCACTAGGATGCATATTACCCTTTCTCTGCCCATGAAGAATTTTCCAATCTGGGGTTTGTCTTTTAAGCTTTGGACATTGTTCTTGGTTTGTTTTGACCAGAAAAAGTCAGTCTTTTCCTCTGTGGCATCTGGCTCTCCAGTCATTCAAAAGTAGTTCCTATTTCAAGATATGGCAATAATAAATATCGGGGCTTTGTGTTTCTACATACAGTCTTTGATTTTTCTGTAATTTTCCTCTTACTAAAAACATAAAATAAAAATTAATCAGTTCCTTCTCATATTGTGTGGCCAGACAGAAAAGGCCATATAACATGACTGTACTGATAGGAACAATCCACGATAGGTGAATTCACACACACAGAAAATGGAGTGGTTGTCAGGGACTAGGAGAGGTGGGATGGGGAGTGACAGCTTAATGGCTACAGAATTGATGAAGCTGTTCGCTCACTAGACAGAGGTGAGGGCTGCACCACATGAGAAATGTACTTCATGCCACTGAATTGTAATTTTGAAAATATTAAAACACTTTATTTTATACAAGGGATATAAGTGAAGAGAAAAGATGATAAAATTTGGGAGATGCAGGACAAAGACAAAAACGAGGACAAGCACGGTGGCAGGGAAGGGGAGGGACAGCTCTGGAGTGGGGACTAGTGAGGGTGTTTGTGGGAGCTCTGGAGCCGGGGCTCCCCTGGATGCTGGTGTTTCTTCTACTTCTTTTGATGTTTCAGCAGTGGTTAGGTGAGCTTACTCTGGCTCTGGTTCTGGCTCTTCCCTTGGCCCTGGCCCTGGCCATGGCTCGTGCTCTGGCTCTCTCTAGTGTTTGCTCTTGCTCAGGCTCTGGATCTTGATCCTGCTCTTGTTTTTGCTGTTGCTCTTGCTCTTCCTCTGGCTCTGGATCTTGCTCTGGCTCAGGATGTTGTTCATGTTCTGGCTTGGGCTCTGGCTCTGGCTCAGGATCTAGCTCTTACTCTGGATCTTGCTCCTGATCTTTCTTTTGCTCTGGCTTGGGCTCTGGATCTTGCTCCTGATCTTTCTCGTGCTCTCGCTTGGGCTTTGGATATTGCTTTCGCTCTGGCTTTGGCAGTGGAGGTGGAGCTCGAGCTGGAGCTAAAAATGGCTTTAGCTCTTTGGACACTTGTTCAGCCTGGGCAGAAGCTGGAACTGGAGTGACAACGATTGAAAATATCAACATGAGTTTCTATGTCTCTTCCAATGACAGTCTTTCTGAGAAGCCCAAGTCCAGCGACCCAGCCTCAGGAAGTCACCCCACACTGCAGAACACTGCATGATTGTTCTGAGTACTCATTGCCCCTGTCCCCAGCCTGATTCTGGAAACTCTGCTCTGTGTGGCCCAGCCCAGCCCCCTTCCCAAACCCTCACAGGCACCCACCCTCTTCCTCCTCACCCTCAGTCTCTGCCTCACTGGGCTCCAGGTGCTCCAGCTTCTCCAGCTGCGCCAGAAGAAGATCTGCCTTGCACTCCACCTCTGATCCTGGCATGTTGATGTGTGCATAGGCCAACAGAAACTTCAAAGAAGGAAATTCAGGAGGCTCGTGGAAATTAATGGAATAGAATTCCAGCCAGATCTTTAGGATGGAGGACATGGCACTGGGGGAGACAGGTGGGCAGCAGCATCAGAGGCCTGGCCTATCCCTCTATGCTGCCCTCCCAGGGCTCCCCTGCATGAGCTGCAGTCTTGTACCCTCTGCCCCTGCCTCTCCATAGACCATTCCCTCCAATGTCCACCCCCAGTATGGCAGTCCTGGAAGAGATGGGCCTGGCAACCAAGGAGGGGCTGGCAAAAGCCTCCCTGGAAGGAGCTTTCAATCACTGGTGTGACCACCTTTCCCTTCTTCAGGGAAATCTGACACCTTCCTCTGTCTGGATCCCTGCCCCATCCCTGTTGGAATGACCTGTCCATCAGGGCAGGAGGGTGCTGTCTGCTCTGGGCATTACTTGCTGGCACACAGGAGGTGTCCAGGAATATTTGATGAATGAGGAAACAGAGGGAGGCTCTGCTCCCCTGGCCTTCCCAGGGCCCTTGGAAAACCCCAAACTTGAGCTGACATGTGGATGTGCTGCCCAAGTGTCTGCATCAAAATCTGCATCTCCTCTTCCCACTGACACTGATCTCTTGACCCTGACCACACTCTGCAACACCAGCAGCAGCTGAGCATCCACATGGGTGAGCATCCCCGAGTGTGAACGGGATGCTCTGCACACCTGCTCTGGCTCAGCATGGGCTCTGGGGGTGTGGGCAGGGCTGGATGGGAGGGGTGGGGGCAGGTTCTCTCTGGGTTCACTCTGCTCGCCAGCCTCTCGCACACCCTACAGTGCCTGTGGCCCCATCCCCAGCTCATCTTGACTCCTTTTCCTGCAGGGAAAGGCGTGAGCCCTCAGTCCTGTAGCAGGAATCATAAGATGTGTGGCAGCCAGATTTCTGCCAGCCCCCCATCCACAGGCCCCCACAGACCACACATAGTTCTGTGGAGATGGGAGCTCCTCCATCTGCACTCAAACCCCACTCACCATTTTAGCTGCTCCAGGGGTCCGCCATCCCCATGAAAATTGGAAGCAATGCTTCTGTACCTAGAGGAGGCCAAGAGGGTGTCACATCTACCATATGGTGGCACTACCTGCTTCTCATGTATATTGTGTTTGTCTGTCCTCTGACTAGAATGGAAGCCCAGGAGGGCAGGGAATGTAGTCTCCTCGGTTCATTGGAATATGGTCAGTGCCCAGAAAGTCACTGCACATAGTGTGACTTCAGATATGTTTGTTGAAGGAATGAACGCCAACCAACTCCTCCCAAGATATCTGGGTGCACCTGAAGCCTCTCTGCCAGCCTCCAGTCTCCCTGCTTTGAATACACCCAGAAGCCTACAGATAGAATCTCAAATGTGAAAAGAGTGAAGCCCAAGTCAACGAGGTCAGTGAGGGTGTGACAGAGACTTCCTCGTGGGGGGGCAGGAATCCTGAATGAGGACGACCGTGGCCCCTCCAGCAGAACTTTCCACAGGGCTGGACTCAGGAGCAGCACTTTCCATGGGGGACCCACTGGAGCTTGTTCCTGTTACCACCCACTGAACACAGGTGGAAACTGAGGCTTAGAGGGGTGTGGTGACAGTCCCAAGACTCACAGCTGGGAGGCAGCCGAGTGACACTGTGGGATCGAGGGGCAGAGTGCTCACCTGAGGAAAAGCAGGTGCAGCGCCTGCTGGGGAGTGGCAAAGTTCCTGAAGCTCAGGAGAAAGGTGTGCACGTAGGAGTGGTTGCCACGCATGACAGTGGGCACCAGGTGCTCCACCCACTTCTGCAGGGTGCCTGCGGGGACAGGCCACAAGCTGTGGGTGGCATCTGGGCTGAGGGAAGACTTGTCTTCACTCTAGGTCAGGACAGGGAAGAGATGCACAGTGAGAGCAACGTGAACCCCCAGGAGGGAAGGGGCTGGAGGCCAGTCTTAACCCCAGGGAGGACATGAGAAGACAGCCTGAGGGCCCAGGGTTCATGTACAGGGTGGTGGTTGCCACCCCCGCAGTCCCCTTTCACCCTCCAGCCCTGACCTGAGGTGTGAACACACCAGGAACCAGCAGGTTTATAAATCCCTCCCCCTCTGCCCCTGCCCAGGGAGGGTGTCCCATGTCCCCATGACCCCCACACACAGGAGGAGGGTGTGCAGTCACCGAGGGAGGCTCACAGTGCTGGCCTGGCCCGCCGTGCCCTGGGACACCTGACATTACCTTTGGGGACCTCCTGCCAAAGGGCCACAGGTGTCCAGGGAGAGGGCTGACCCAGCGCAGGAAGCATCGGACAAACCTCTCAGCCCAGGGCTGCCTGGGGCTACTGCCCCGGGACCTCGGGATACAGCACGACATCTCACTCTGCCTGTGGCCAAGTGAGCTGGGGAAGGGGCTGTGTATAGAATGTGGGTGCCAGGTTACCGAGTTCCAAGTTCAGTTGGGGTCTGTCGTCAAGGAAGTGAGGTCACTTCCTGGTACCTCATTTCCTGAACCCCTCCTCTGTGTACAAGAGTGCAATTGCCCCTCTGGGTACCTGACTGCTGACCCTCCTGCCCCATGAACTCTCTCTATTGCCCACACTTCCACAAACACTGCCTGACCACACCCCTGTGCAAGGCCTGGGTGCAGCCAGGTTCACAGCTCGGAGGACATACATGTAGGTTCAGCCCCAGCTCCTCCTTCTTATCACTTATGTGACCCTGGACAAGACACTGTGACTCTCAGGACCTCCCCAATCTCTCCTTCAGCACAGTGGTGATCATTCTAGCATCTCCTCCCTAAGGATGTCATCAGGCATGTGTGAGCAAACATCCCTGAAACCCATGACCGGTATCACATGTAGCTAATGAACAAAACTAGAGATAAAAATCCATGATGGTGAGGAAGGTAGCGTGGAATATGACTAATGATAGATCTGGTTTCTGCCATATAATCCTGAAAACGTTGCTTTTGCTCTTGGCCTGTTTTCCATGTCTACACCATAATTATTATAATATACCAAGTTTTACACATAAGCAAAGATGTACAGAGTCTGAGTGAAAACAGCTCTCTACAGAGTGGCAGTCTTGTCAGTAACCAGTGACATCTTCTTGCATGATCTTTCTCTCTGGACTTTCTACTTTACAGAACCTGCTCGGGTGGATTAATCTGGTACAGGTGACTAATCGTACCCATTTGCATAAGGATCTTTCAAAGTTGCAGGATCAGGTTTTACAGATGAGGAAACTGACACAGAGATTTAACTTCCTGGGCTCCCAGGGGCAGGCCCAGGTTTGGAAACTAGATCAGTGTGATTGAGGCAGACATGAGGGGGAGTGGGTTGGGGGTCACTCAGCTCCTGGCTGAGGCTTGCCAGATATTATCACCAAACCCAAGCCTGGTAGCTGTGTCCACATGGAAACCCGAGAGGCTCTTTGACTTGTGGAGTGGAGCCAGGTATGGCTCAGCACCACATTCTCCCAACTGAGCCACAGGCTGGCCCTTGTTTTGTTTATTTTAATCAAATTCATTCTGTGTTAGTTCATTCCTGTGGCTTATAACAAAATACTTGAAAGTGGGTGATTTGTAAAGAAAACAAAATCTATTGCTTACAGTTTCTGAGGCTGGGAAGTCCAAAGTCCATCTGGTGGTGGTGACAGTGACCCCGGGGTCTCACATTGCAAGATGGTGGAAACAGAGAGAGCAAGACAGAGAAAGACAGACTCTCCTCTTCTTTTAAAGTCCTCTGAACCACAACCATGACCACCATTTTTAATCCATTCGCTCCTGCATGGTCCTACAATCCAATCACCTCTTCAAGGCTCCACTTTTCAACTACCATAATAGGATTTCCCACCCTCTTAACAGTCACAGTTGGGGCTAAGTTTCTTTCTTTTTTCTTTTTCTTTTTCTTTTTTTTTTTTACACCAACCAGGGATTTAATATAAATACAAACAGCATAGAGTAACTCAAAACTATACATAAGCCAAACCCAGATGCCAAGAAGTGGGGATGAAGGCAGGATTTCTGACCCTTTGGTTCAGCCGGCCCCGCAAATAAAATGCAATCAAAAGAAATCAAGAAAATAACCGTGATTCATACGAAGCTGTGGGAGAAAGAGGGGTGACGGGACAAAGGTAGGTGTGGGTGTCACCATGGGGTCAGGTCTGACCCTGGGCTGGGAGGGGGAGGGCAAGGTCCTTCACCACCACATAAGCCAAACCCAAGCCACCCAGGTGCTATGAGGCCCTGCCCGAGCAGGGAGGCTGTGTCACACATGCGGCAGGACCCCGCCCCTCCCCGAATGGTATCATACGGTGGCCACCCAGGCTTGCTGGGCTGGAGACTGACACAGGCTCTGCCTCCTTGTTTAGGCTGCCTGTGGAGGAAGGGGTCACTGCTTCATGATGGCACTTGGCTCTGCCCCAGCAGACCACAAGAAGCCGACCCCAGACTCACTCAGTGCCTCCAGCAGCTGTGCGGACGCCGCATCCTTGGCTACGTCATGCCCGTCCTGCCCATCTGCGGCCAGCGCAACCCAGATAAGGCCGCTGAAAGGCACTGGATGACCAGGGATCACCGCCTGGTACACAGCAGGTCCTGTGCCCAAACACTTGGTGAGGAACACCAGGCTGCCCAGCCTCATTTGTTAGCACAGCAGCTGGAGGGCAGCCCGAGCCCCTTGGGACCCTAGCCTGTCCCTAGCCAAGGCCAATCGGCTGCCCTGCGGCTGTAGGCACCGCAGTGAGAGACCCGCAAGCTGCTGGCGGAGTCGCTGCTTCGGGCCTGGCTTGATCCACTCCCCGGCCACCTGCCCGCCACAGAGGCGTGACAGCCCTCCCACCAGGGCCTTTGGGGGCACTGCGGCGGCGGTGCGCTGCGAGATGAACTTGAGCAGCGCGATCGGCGCGGGCGCCGCGGGGGCTGGGCAGCGGCAGCGCCTCCTGCAGGCCGGCCCGGAGGCTGCAGCGCGGCAGCAGCGGCAGCGGCTCCGTCGGCGGCGACCCGTCCACGCGCAGCTCGCTCTTCTCGCCGCAGCAGGCGGCTGTGCAGCGGGCCCATGGCGGCCTGCTCGCCGCGCCGCGAGCTGCAGCGGGCGTCAGGAAGTCGCGGTTCAGGCCGCTGAAGGTCAGGGGCAGGCGGATCTCGCAGGCGGCCTGCGCGCTGCCACAGTGGGATCCCCTGGTGCTCCGAGACGTCCTGGAGCAGCCGCCCGAGAACACCTCCGAGCCGGCCGGCGGCGGGCTGCCCACCCGGCCTGGGGCTGGCCCGCCGTCCTTCCTCTGCCCCTCCACCTGCACCAGGCGGACGCCCGTCTCCCTGACCCACGCCCCCAACGCCGCCTCGTTCTCTGGATTCACCTGCTCACCCCGGAGCTCACACGCCCGCTTGGACTCGTAAGTTTCTACTACAGAAAACCTGGGGATACAAGTCAAGCCTCAATGAGTTTGGGGGGGACACAATTCAATCCACTACGCTTTCCCCCTACCCGAACCCAAACCCTAACCCGAACCCTAACCCTAACCCTAACCCTAACCCTAAGCCTAAGCCTGACCCTAAGCCTAACCCTAACCCTAACCCGAACCCTAACCTTAACCCTAACCCTAACCCTAAGCCTAAGCCTAAGCCTAAGCCTAACCCGAACCCAAACCTGAACCCGAACCCTAACCAGAACCCGAATCCTAATGGTAACCCTAAACCAAACCCTAACCCTAAAACTAACCCTAAACCTAACCCCAACCCTAACCCTAACCCTAACCCTAACTCTAAACCGAACCAGAACCCTAACACTAAACCTAACCCTAACCCTAACACTAACCCTAACCCTAACAGTAAACCTAACCCAAACCCAAACCCTAACCCTAACCCTAACCGTAGCACGAACACGAACCACAAAAGTAAACCTAACTCTAACCCGAAGCCTAAACCTAATCCTAACCCTAACCCTAAAACTAACCCCAACGTAACCCTAACACTAACCCAAACATGAACCCGAAACCTAACCCTAAACCTAACCCCAATCCAAACCCGAACCCGAACCATATCCCTAACACAAACCCGAACCCGACCCCTAACCCTAAACCTAAATCTATACCGAACCCAAATCCTCACCCTAACCCTCACACAAACCCAAACCCTAACCCTAACTCTAACCCTAACACTAACCATAAGCCTAAGCCTAAGCCTAAGCCTACTCCTAACCCTAACCCTAACCATAACCCTAACCCTAACCCTCACCGTAACTCTAAACCAAACACTAACAATAACCCTAACCCTAACCCTAACACAAACCCAAACCAAAACCCTAAACCTAACCCTAACCATAACCCAAAACCTAGCCCTAACCCTAACCCTAAACCTAGCGTTAAA